>NC_066567.1:7927484-7932484 GCF_024679095.1 Eriocheir sinensis | reverse complement strand
TCAATGTCTTTGCAAATTTTATTCTCTAAACCAAAAAAAAAAAATCCAAGATGCATTTCCGGTTTTAATTTTCTTTTAATAACTCGTAGTAGTAGTAGTAGTAGTAGTAGTAGTAGTAATAGTAGTGGTAGTAGAAGTAGTAGTAGTAGTAGTAGTAGTAGTAGTAGTAGTGCTCTTTCATACTACTTTTTAACCCTTCCCATCGACACCGTTCGCAAGAGGCGCTCCCGTAGACTTTGATCACCTGAAGAAGGATTGAAACCTCTCTATAAGGGGTTTGATCCTCCTCGCATATACCCTGATCCTAATATCCTTTCCTGGGTGGTGTTCGATAGGCTTGTGTGTGGCAGGATTTATGGGTGTGTGAAATGTGTGTGTGTGTGTGTGTGTGTTTGCTTGTTCGATTGCGTAATTTTTTTTATTATTATTATTATTATTATTATTATTATTATTAGTGTACTCCCTTCCCCCGCTCTTCCTTGTTTATTCTAGTTTTTTATTTCTTTTTTTTTATTTATTTATTTTTTTCTTATGTTGATTTTTTTTTAATTTGTTGTTGTTGTTGTTGTTGTTATTATTGTTGTTGTTGTTCATATTTTCTTGTTCTTGTTTTTTTTTTCGTTCTTCTTTTCCGTGTTATTTTTCCCTCTTCTTCCTCCTCCTCCTCCTCCTCCTCTTTTGTTCTTCCTTTTCTACTTTTCTTCTTGTTCTTCTTTTTATTGTTCTTCTTTTGCCTGTTTTCTTGTTCCCTTTTCTCCCTCCTCCTCCTCCTCCTCCTCCTCCTCCTCCTCCTCCTCCTCCTCCTCCTCTCTTTCTCATAACCCTTTGTCCCCTTACTGACCTCTCCTCTCCCCTCTCATTTTCTCTTCCTCTCTCACCCTCTACTTCCCTCCCCTTCCTCCTCTCCTCTCTCACTTCTCTTCTCCTCCACTTTCTCTCCCCTCTTTCAATCTTACCTAATAGACTGCCTCTTCTACCTCCTCCTCCTCCTCCTCTTCCATTTTTAGTGCTCTGGATATATTTGGGTCACTCTCTCCTCTATATACTTCTTTTTTTCTCTCTCTTTTTACCTCGTTTTTTCTCTCTATCGGCAAACACGTCTTGAACATGTATAACTAATGTATTTTTTTTGTCTCATTGCAGTTAAAGGAACGGGGATGTCGACGCCGGGCTCATGGAGGGGTAGAGTGAGAGAGAGAGAGAGAGAGAGAGAGAGAGAGAGAGAGAGAGAGAGAGAGAAAGAGAAAATAAGAAAGAGAGAGAGAGAGAGAGAGAGAGAGAGAGAGAGAGAGAGAGAGAGAGAGAGAGAGAGAGAGAGAGAGAGAGAGAGAGAGAGAGAGAGAGAGAGAGAGAGAGAGAGAGAGAGACGCCTACCAGTTGTTGTTGTTTTCAATCTTATCAGAAAAAAAAACTTTCATTTCGTCACCAAAGATTAATTATCGTACACAAAGGAAGGACATCACCCCTCCTCCTCCTCCTCCTCCTCCGCCTCCTCTTCCTCCTCCTTTTCTCATGACCCTTGGTCCCCTCACTGCCCGCTCTTCTCCCCACTGTTTTCTCTCCCTCGCTCGCCCCCTTCCTCCCTCCCCTTCCTCCTCTCTCACTTCTTTTCCTCCACTTTCTCTCCCCTCTTCCAAGCTTACCTAATAGACTGCCTCTTCTCCCTCCTCCTCCTCCTCCTCCTCCTCCTTCTTCCTCAATGCCTTTTCTCTCCCCTTCCTTTACAGTGCCCTCTTCCTCCTCCTCCTCTTCCTCCTCCTCCTCTTCCTTCACCTCCTTTCATCCTCTCCCTTCCTTCCATTGAATCCTTCCAGGTGACAAATTTGAGGTCCTTGAACGAAGTCAGGTGTGGGAAGGTGGCAGGTGGGTTTGTGTGTGTGTGTGTTGGTGTGTGTGTGTGTTATTTTTGTATTGTTGGGGAAAGGACTAGTTGTAACAGTAGTAGTGTTAGTAGTAGTAGTAGTAGTCAATAATGAATGATGAAAATGAAAGAAAAATAACGTCAGAGAAAGTTGAATAAAGAAAAATAATGATGAAGTAAATGAAGAAAAGAATTAAGGTCAAGAGAAATTCGAAAATGAAAAAAACAACAACGAAGAAAAAGAAAACAATTAACTTAAAGAAGCCTAAGTAAGAAAAAAAATCGAACGTATAATAATAATAATAATAATAATAATAATAATAATAATAATGATAATAATAATGATAATAATAATAATAATAATAAGAATAAGAATAAGAATAAGAATAAGAAGAAAAAGAAGAAAAAAGAAGTAGAAAAAGAGGAAGTAGAAGAAAAAGACAATGATTAAGAAGAAGAAAAAGATGAAGAAGAAAAAGAATAAGAACAAGAAGACGAAAAAGAAGAAATAAAAGAAGAAGACGATAATTAAAAAAGAAGAAAAAGAAGAAAAAAAAAGACCTTTCACTAATGTTTATTTTTTTTATTTATTTATTTTTTTTTTTTTTACGTCGTTGCCTGTCGCGCCGGTAGGCATCTTCCAGGTGGGGCCTGATGGTCGGCCCAGCCCGTTCTGGCGCAGGCGAGTGTTTATAGTGGCGCCATCTTGCATTGGCTCATGCTGCCCCCCGGAACTCGTTCTTGATTCGCTTGGACGGCTTCCTCTAGAGTCCGGGTTGATGGGTGGTCTTCAGGACAGCATGTGGGTAGTTTTAAGCCACTCGGCGGTGACTGAAAAATCCGAGTGGTAGCGTGAGGATTCGAACCCGCGTCGTCCATCACGCGGTGAATGTGGGCCCAGTACGCTACCAGTTCGGCCACCGCCTACCTTGTCGGCTATGTTTTCTTCGGCCAGCTCATAATTCCCGCACATTCCAGCTCGATTGATTCCTTTATAACGCTAATATGCTGAGTCGCGGGAAAGCATTATTCAATTATGCAAATCTATGCTGGGCCGATACCGAACTAGACCCCAAAATGCAGGTAGGCAGGTCCGATCAATAGCCCAGTATTCTCTTTTTTTCAGTCTATAACTGTATTCTCGGATTTGTGCGTCTGTCTTAGTTTTGTGTCCCAATATTGTAACTTTTTTTTTTGTAATCGAGTTTTATTTTATTCTTTTAATTTCTAGTTTAATATTCACCTTTGTCTTAGTCTTTAGCCCAATATTTTCGTTTTTATTTTATTTATTTATTCATTATTTATTTATTTATTTATTTATGCTGCCTTTAGCGCCGGAAGGCTTTCTTTAGGTTGGCAGCGCAGGCGAATTTTATTTATAGTGGCTGCCGCGGTGTGTGACTTGCCCGGCCCATGCTGCCCCTGGTGGTCCTCCTGAATAAAGTCGCTTAAGTTAAGGATGGTCGAAGATCTGGGCAGCATGTGGGTAATCTTCCACTACTCGGCGATGGTTTGAAAAATCAGCGTGTTTTGGTAGGATTCGAACCTAGGTCCACGGGCTCACCAGGCCCGCACGGTGACCACTCGGCCACCACCTCTCCAATACCCTCATTTCATTTAGTTCGTAGGCTTCCCTTTTTTTTTTCTTTTTTTTTCTGTAACGCGATGACTTTTGAACCATTACAGCTAGGATGTTGAAACTTCATAGGTGGACTACTAATGGTCCCCCACCGGACGAGTTCGATTTTCAAGGTCAAAGGTCAAGGTCACCGAGGTCAATAATGCATATTTTCACATTTTGAGCACTCCGACCAGAGGGTGTTGCTATCGGGCGATTTGCACTCGTTAGAGTGTCCAATGTCTAGTTTTAATATTTTTTTTACTTTAAACTCCATTACTTTCCTCTTGTCTTCAGTTCCGATCCCAGTATTCTCATTATTTCATTTCACAACCCAATACTGTTTTCCCATCTAGCTGTACCCCAATATCGTCCTCTTTCTTCTGCCTATTCTGAAGCATTGTAATTTATGTGCTCTATAAGTCAATATGGCAATGTTACGTAGTCTATACCCCGATATGGTAATGTTATGTCGTCTATAGCCCAATGTTGTCCCTTCCCTCAGTCCATAGCCCAGTGGTGTGATAGTTTATAGCCCAGTATTGTATTTCCCCTTAGTCTGTAGCCCAATAGTGTGATAGTTTATAGCCCAATATTGTATTTTCCCTACGTATATAGCCCAAGGTTGTTATGAGACACGCTAAAAGGACATAGGAGAAAGGAGAGAGCGCTACAGTGTATTTCAACGGCTTTTCTTCACATATCTTCTGTTTTGCCTCCATATTAAAGCCCGTATTTTTTTTAACTTGTCTTCACCTCGCGCTAGAAAGGACATATATATAGGAGAAAGGAGAGAGCGCTACAGTGTGTTTCAACGGCACATACATTTGACAAAGCTTTCCTAGGAGTTACGGGCATTTGCAGAGGGAGTTTTATGACCCTGGAGGTAGTTTGATCATTCTTCTGTGCCGTGAACCTGAAAAAAACACTCATTAAAACGCGATTGATCTCCTTATTGACCTTTGGAAATAGTCATGGGAGCCCGTTACGTTCAAGTTCATTTCGACGCCCAAAGAGACATACATTTGACAAGGCTTTCCTAGGAGTTTCGGGCACTTGCAGAGGACGTTTTATGACCCTGGAGGTAGTTTGATCATTCTCTTATGCCATGAACCTAAAAAAAACACTCATTAAAACCCGATTGATCTTATTGACCTTGGGAAATAATCGTAGTGGGAGCTTTTCGACACCCAAAGACACTTACATTTGACAAGGCTTTCATAGAAGTTTCGGGCACTTGCAGAGGTAGTTTTATGACCCTGGCGGTAGCTTGATCAGTCTTTTACGCCGTGAACATTAAAAAAACACTCATTAGAACCCGACTGATCTCCTTATTGACCTTGGGAAATAATCGTAGTGGGAGCCTTTCGACACCCAAAGACACATACATTTGACTAGGCTTTCCAAGGAGTACTTAGCATTTGCAGAGGTAGTTTTATGACCCTGGAGGTAGTTTGATCATTCTTTTACGCCGTGAACCTGAAAAAAAAAACACTCATTAAAACGCGAATGATCTCCTTT
>NC_066567.1:7917484-7924984 GCF_024679095.1 Eriocheir sinensis | reverse complement strand
GAAGGAAGGAAGGAAGGAAAGATGGACATAGGAAAAAAGAAAAAAAATAATAAAAGAAAGAAAAAGGAAGGAAGGGAAAATGGAGAGAAAAACACCACCACCACCGCCACCACCACCACCAACAACAACAACAACAACAATACTAACACCGTCTAATCCCCTCATCTTTCTCCTCGGCTTTATCTCCTTTATCTTCCTTTATTGCAGTGGACTTGCAGGAGGTGACCCACATGCTTGCAGTTACCCCTCACCTCCCTACCTACCTGCCTTCCTACCTACCTGTCTTTCTACTTATAAACCTTCCTACTTACCTATTTCTTCTTTTTTCAATCAATTTTTTTTCTTCCTTCCTTTTTTTATTTTTTTTTATTTCTTCTTTTCTCTTTTATCAATTTTTTCTTTCTCTTTCTTTTATTCATTGTTCCTTTCTTTCTTTTTTCCTCTATTCATTTTTTTTCATTTTTTTCCTCTTTGTTTTTCCTTCCTTCTTTTTCAATCCATTTTTCCTTGCTTTCTTCTTTTCCCTCTTCACTTTTCCTTCCTTTCTTTCTTTTCTCTATCCAATTTTTTCCTTCTTTCTTTTTTTCTTTTTGTTTTTTCTTCCTTTCTTTCCTGTATCTGTTTTTGCTTTCTTTTTTCTTTTTCCTATGTCCGTTTTTCCTTCCTTTCTTTCTTTCTCTTCATTTTTCCTTCCTTCCTTCCTTCCTTCCTTCTTTCCTTTCTTTCTTTTATTCATTTTTCCTTCCTTTTTTTCTTTCCTATGTCCTTTTTTCCTTCCTTCCTTCCTTCTACTTTCCTCTGTCTATATTTTCTTCCTCTTTTCTTTCTTTCCTATGTCCATTTTTTCTTCCTTTCGTCCTTCCTTCATGTCTTTCCTCGTCTCCATATATATCTTTCCTTCCCTGTTTATTTTCTTAGTTATTTTCATCATTTCTTATTTATTTTTTTCTCCCTTCCTTCTTCCATTCATTCATTCATTCATTGTTCCCTCCCTTCCCTCCCTTCATTCCTCCCTCCCCACCTTACCTTACCTTACCTATTGACCCATCTTTATTGGCCTTCTTACCTTCTTACCTACCGACCTATTTTTTTTCCTTCCCCCCTTCCTTCCCTTCCTTCCCTCCCTTCCTTCCTTCCTTCCTTCCCTCATTACCTATCTCCCTACCTGTCTTTCTTTCTTTCTTGCTTGCTTCTTCCTTCCTTCCTTCCTTCCTTCCTTCCCTCATTACGTAGCTCCCTATCTCCCTTCCTTCCTTCCTTCCTTCCTTCCTTCCTTCCTTCCTTCCTTCCCTCATTACCTTTCTTTTTATTTACCTATATTTTTAGATGAGACAGAACAGTTTGTATCTTCTGTAAACAACCCTCCTCCTCCTCCTCCTCCTCCTCCTCCTCCTCCTCCCTAAGCAACATCATGATAATCGATAAAGACGGGGGAGTGGTGAAGGGTGGCTTTGCTTACATATATAACGGGAGGAAGTGAGGGAGAAGAAAGGGAGGAGGGAGGAAAAGGGAGAAGAGGAGGAGGAGGAAGTGATGGGGAGGAGAAAGGGAAGAAGAAGAAGAAGAAGAAGGGGGATGACCGTGTGTGTGTGTGTGTGTGTGTGTGTGTGTGTGTGTGTGTGTGTGTGTGTGTGTGTGTGTGTGTGTGTGTGTGTGTTTGATTCGTGGAAGGCGAGTGTTGTTGAATATTGCAAAGAAAGTGGTGCGATTGTGAATGAGGAGGAGGAGGAGGAGGAAGAGGAGGAGGAGGAGGGAAAGTGACATCTATACAACATAACACCACACACACACACACACACACACACACACACACACACACACACACACACACACTGGTTGCGTCATTTCCTTTCTTCGATTCGCCGACTAGAGGTTCCGGGTTCGAGTCCCGTCACGTGGATTGATTGTCACGTTTACCTGGCCGAGAAAAGGTGTATAGTAGTAGTAGTAGTAGTAGTCGTAGTAGTAGTAGTAGTAGTAGTAGTCGTAGCAGTAGTAGTAGTGGAAAGAAATTAGTATAGATAGAATAGGGGAGAAAGAAGATGGGAAGGAAGAAAGGTAAATAACAGGTAATAGAGACAGAGAGATAGAGATAGGTGAGATAAATTGAAGGATGGAAAAAAAGAAGAAGAAAAAAGGTATTAGAGAAAAGAGAAATGAACGGAAAAAGAAGAGAAACAAAGGAATAATGAAGAGAGAGAGAGAGAGAGAGAGAGAGAGAGAGAGAGAGAGAGAGAGAGAGAGAGAGAGAGAGAGAGAGAGGTCAGGATAGAATGGAGGACAAAAGAAAAAAGGAGAAAGAGAGAAGAGGTGAATGAAAAGACGAAGGGAGAGAGAGAGAGAAAGAAAGAAAAGAGAGGTGGATTGAAGGCCATAAAAAAAAGGGATGAAAAAAAAGGAGAAAAAAAGAAAAGGGAGATGAAGAGAAAGATGGAGAAAGAGGGAGAAGAGATATGAATGAAAAGATGGAAGAGGAGGAGGAGGAGGAGGGAGAAAAAGGGAAGATAAGAGAATGAAAGAGAGAGAGAGAGAGAGAGAGAGAGAGAGAGAGAGAGAGAGAGAGAGAGAGTGTTTTTTTCCTTGTCATAATATATCATAGGAGGGACTAGAGAGAGAGAAAGAGAGACAGAGAGTACACAGAGAGACGGCTCGTTATCTCTCTCTGTCTCTCTCTCTCTCTCTGATTATGTATACTGTTTTTCTTTTTTTTCCTCTCCTTCACGCCTCCTCCCTTTGTCCTCCTCCTCCCTATTGTCCTCCTCCTCCTCCTCCTCCTCCTCCTCCTCCTCCCCCTCCTCCATCATTTCCTGGGTCCTATAATCTAGACCTTCTTTTATTCACCTTTTCCGCACCTCCTCCTCCTCCTCCTCCTCCTCCTCCTTCTACGAAAATCGCCTTTCTTCCCTCGCCCTACTTCCTCCTATTTCCTCATTTCCCTTCCTCCTCCTCCTCCTCTTCCTCCTCTTCCTCTCCCTGATTCTTCTTCCTCCTCCTCCTCCTCCTCCTCTTCCTCTTCCTTCTCATTATCTTCCCTTTCTCCTACTCCCTTCGCCCTCTTTCGTCTGACTCCCTTCTTCGTATTTATCCTCCTCCTCCTCCTCCTCCTCCTCTTCCTCCTCCTCCTCCTCCTTCTTTGTTTGTTATGCTGAAACGCACTCTCCCGCCTCCCCCTGCTCTCTCTCCCTCCCTTCTTCCTTTCCTACCTTCCTTTACCTTAACCCTTTCCTCCTCCTCCTCCTCCTCCAGTTTCTTATTAGCGGACTCAATGGCGTAGGTAGAAGGCTCCACCACCACCACCACCACCATCATCATCACCATCATCATCATCATCAGCAACAACAATACATGATTTACAATGTTACGCAGTTATCGCTTTCTTACGGCGTCTCCTCCTCCCTCTCTCCCCTCCCTTCCTTCAACCACCACCACCACCACCTCCATTATGACCCTATTATGTATACGCCAGTCCCCCCCTTTCCTTCCCCCCTCTCTCCCCCCCTCCCCATCTAATATACGCCGCCACCACCACCACCACCACCAACAACAACAACAACGATATCTACCAACTACGCACTTCTCTCAACCACAATCACTACTACTACTACTACCACTACTACTACCACCCATAATCATAACATTCGCTGCAACAGTATATGTGTATGCAGATTTACACACACACACACACACACACACACACACACACACACACCTTTACAAAATTCCATAATGATTATCTATATAAGAGTGAGAGAGAGAGAGAGAGAGAGAGAGAGAGAGAGAGAGAGAGAGAGAGAGAGAGAGAGAGAGAGAGAGAGAGAGAGAGAGAGAGAGAGAGAGAGAGAGAGAGAGAGAGAGAGAGAGAGAGAGAGAGAGAATGGTCAGGACTATAAAAATTCTAAGTGTGTTTCTGTGTTGACCTTCCAAGCCTTTCCCAACGAGGCGAGTTTTAAAGAGGGTTCGAATCCACAAGCGCCCAATAAAACTCCTTAATAATACGATCCATTGAGGAGGAGGAGGAGAAGGAGGAGGAGGAGGAGGAGGATTAGGAAGACATTATTTACTAGTTTCATTATGGCGCACATTGAATCTATTTTGGTCCAACGCTAAATTTGTTCATTACTAACCTTTTTCGAGGAAGAGAAGGAGGAGGAGGAGGAGGAGGAGGAGGAGGAGGAGAACTAGAACAAGCGAAGGAGAAGAAGGAGGAGGACTAGAACAAGCGAAGGAGAAGGAGGAGGAGGACTAGAACAAGCGAAGGAGAAGAAGGAGGAGGAGGAGGAATAGAGCAAGCGAAAAGCGAATAAGGAGGAGGAGGAGGAGGAGGAGGAGGAGTACTGGATCAAGCAAAAAGAAGAAAAGGAAGAGGAGGAGGAGGAAAAATAGAAGAAGCGAGAGAGGAGGAGGAAGAGGAGGAATATAAGAAGCGAAGGAGGAGGAGGAATGCTGGAGCAAGCGAAGAAGGAGATGAAGAAGAAGAAGAAGGAGAAAGAGGAAAAGGAGGAGGAGGAAGAGGAATATAAGAAGCGAAGGAGGAGGAGAAGGACTGGACCAAAAGCGAAGAAGAAGGAGAAGAAGAAGAAGAAGAAGAAGAAGGAGAAGGAGAAGGACTAGGAGGAGGAGGAGGAGGAGGAGGTGGAGAAGGAGGAAGCATATTAAATTACAACTCATATCGAAGTGCAAATTTAGGACCTGTTGGCCGACGTTAAAAAATCATAACGAAATCTTTCAATAGTAAACAACACCGCAAAGTCTATATTCCGAAAAAGGTCAAATCAACACTTAACCTCATCGGAAAAAAATAGAAAACCGGGTCAGACTGTGTTATTATCATTCTTTTATTATTATTTCTGTGTTTTTAATTATTTTTTATCCTTACGTGTGGTAGAAAAGCAAGTCAAATCAGCACCCGAACAATTAAGTCATAGGAAATTGGGTCAAATGAGCATCCCACACAATTAGATGATAGGAAAGTTGGTCAAATCAGTGTCCGTGCAGTTTGGTGAGAGAAAAATAGGTCAAATCAGTATCTGTTGAATTTGGTGATAGGAAAGTGGGTCAAATGAGTATCCACGTATTTTGGTTACAGGAAAGTCGGTCAATTAAGATTCCGTGCAAATATACCTCACTGGAAAATCGGTCAAATCAGCTTCCGTGTACTGAAGTCACAGGAAAATCGGTCAAATCAGCTTCCATTCACTTAAGTCATTGGAATTGGAAAGTCGGTCAAATCAGCTTCCGTGCACTTAAGTCAAAGGAAATACGTCGGTCAAATCAGCTTCCGTGCACACAAGTCATAGGAAAGTTGGTCAAATCAGCTTCCGTGCACACAAGTCATAGGAAAGTTGGTCAAATCAGCTTTCGTCCACACAAGTCAAAGGAAAGTCGGTCAAATCAGCTTCCATGTACTGAAGTTAAAGGAAAGTCGGTCAAATCAGCTTCCATGTACTGAAGTCAAAGGAACGTCGGTCAAATCAGCTTCCATGTTCTGAAGTCAAGGAAAGTCGGTCAAAACAGCTTCCATGTTCTGAAGTCAAAGGAAAGTCGGTCAAATCAGCTTCCATGTTCTGAAGTCAAAGGAAAGTCGGTCAAATCAGCTTCCATGTTCTGAAGTCAAAGGAAAGTCGGTCAAATCAGCTTCCATGTTCTGAAGTCAAAGGAAAGTTGGTCAAATCAGCTTCCATGTACTGAAGTCAAAGGAAAGTCGGTCAAATCAGTTTCCATGTACTGAAATCAAAGGAAAGTCGGTCAAATCAGTTTCCATGTACTGAAATCAAAGGAAGGTCGGTCAAATCAGTTTCCATGTACTGAAATCAAAGGAAGGTCGGTCAAATCAGTTTCCATGTACTGAAATCAAAGGAAGGTCGGTCAAATCAGCTTCCATGTACTGAAGTCAAAGGAAAGTCGGTCAAATCAGTTTCCATGTACTGAAGTCAAAGGAAGGTCGGTCAAATCAGCTTCCATGTTCTGAAGTCAAAGGAAAGTCGGTCAAATCAGCTTCCATGTACTGAAATCAAAGGAAAGTCGGTCAAATCAGCTTCCATGTACTGAAATCAAAGGAAAGTCGGTCAAATCAGCTTCCATGTACTGAAATCTAAGGAAAGTCGGTCAAATCAGCTTTCCTGCACGTAATACTCAGAAAATCATATCAAATCAGTATCCGAACAAAACAGAAGAGTAGGATAGCGGGTCGGATCAGTATTCCAGCAAAAGAATAATAGAAGTGGCGAAGGAGGTCACCAGCGTACGAGGTCAGCGTCAAATCAATAGCCTTCGTGTTCTTGCGGGAGACGGAAAGCATCAAGCGAGAATCATATCAATAGTAGACGGCACAAAAAGACTGATCTCCTTTTTAACTCTTGGAAATAAGTTGATGGAAGAGTTGGTTGGGTGAAAGTGCAGTCCTAAAACTCTACGTGTCATAATCTTCACATTTGAGTTACTTCGACCGCCGCCCCCCCCCCCCCTCTCTCTCTCTCTCTCTCTCTCTCTCTCTCTCTCTCTCTCACTGTAACTTCGCGTATTTCAGCCTCACGGAACACCACGTCATGCTTTCGTTGAGTCTCCCCTTAACTACCACCAGGGTCTTAAAACTACCCTTGAAAATGCCCTAAACCTCTACGAAAGCCTTGTCAAATGTGAGTTTCTTTAGGTTCAGGGTACATTGATTAAGGGGTCACACTACCACCAAGGTCTTAAAACTACCCTTGAAAATACCCTAAACCTCTACGAAAGCCTTGTCAAATGTGAGTTTCTTTAGGTTCAGGGTACATTGAAGGGGTCACACTACCACCAGGGTCTTAAAACTACCCTTGAAAATGCCCTAAACCTCTACGAAAGCCTTGTCAAATGTGAGTTTCTTTAGGTTTAGGGTACATTGATTAAAGGGTCACACTACCACCAGGGTCTTAAAACTACCCCTGGATGTGATGTTTACTAAGAGTTATTGTTGACTTCCTCCTCTTTCTTTCGTGAACTTGTATTATACATTACTGTTGTTTATGTCTAAGGAATGCACGGGGCTGTTGCTGTTTTTTTTTTTTTTTTTGTGTGTGTGTGTGTGTGTGCGTGTGTGTGCTTGTGTTCCTTCGTCATAACTTTCGTACTTTTGTTTTCCTCTAGGGACATTTCTATTTTTTTTTTTTTTTTTTTTTTTTTATTTGAGTGACATTCCTTGTTTTTTTTTCTTCTTTGTTCTTTATGTGAAATTTATCCTGTTTTCTTTCTTTTCTTCTTTGAGTGACTTTCTGCTCTCTTTTCTTCGTTTTCTTCTTCATATTCTTCTTTTATTTCTTCTTGTTCTCGTTCTTGTTCTTCTCCTTTCTCTTCCTCGCCTTCTTTTTCTTCTTCATATTCTTCTTCTACTTCTTCTTGTTCTTCTTTCTCTTCCTCCTCTTCTTTTTCTTCTTCTAATTTTCTTCCTCATCATCATTATCATCTTCTTTTCTTCCTCCTCCTCTTCTTTTTCTTCCTCTGATTTTCTTTGCCATTATCATAATAATC
>NC_066567.1:7842484-7912484 GCF_024679095.1 Eriocheir sinensis | reverse complement strand
AGAGGCAAAGTGATGAAAATGGGACAAATGAATGCAAGACAGAGAGTTTGTTAGTGTTTATGAGGATGATTACATAGCTTGATGATTATGAAGTTTGATTATAAAGCTTGAAGGTCATTATTAAGCTTGATTCCAGAGAGCATAATAGTTTTCATGAGGATAATTATAAATACGACCAACGCTAAATAAAAACAGACTCTGCTTGCGTCATGTTCTTCCTGTAATGATATAATATGGCTTGACAAACATAGTGACATTGGTGGTTAGGGCGGTATTCTGAAACGGTACCAACACCCACATCAACTATTTGCAAAGGACGAAAACATGATCAATCGTATTCTTGAGATTATTTAACGTTAAATAAAAACAGACTCTGCTTGTGGTCATGTTCTTCCTGTAATGACATATGGCTTGACAAACATAGTGACATTGGTGGTTAGGGTGGTATTCTGAAACGGTACCAACACCCACATCAACTATTTGCAAAGGACGAAAACATGATCAATCGTATTCTTGAGATTATTTTGGGGTTTCGGAGTTTAGAAGAAGGGTCAAACTATCACCAGGGTCATTAAACTACCCCATGGAAAGGCCCTTAACCCCTACAAAAGCCATGCCAAATGTGTGTGCTTGGACGCCGAAATGTTTAAGAATATGTCCCTTACTCTCCTTCCCCAGAATATTGTTGAGTTGCTGCTGAGTTCCGGCCACAAGCTTGGCGGGGCGGCGATGGTGGAACGGCTGGTGGGCGACAGGGACAGCGAGGGACAGACCTGCCTGCACCATGCTGTGAACAACGGCCACCTCGAAGTAAGCGTCGGCAGCAGAACATTTATTGAACAATCTTTTTTTTTTTTTTCTTTTCAATTTTCCTCTCATTTGATTTCTGGTTTCCTTCACATCGCTCAACTGAATTTTGTGTCTTCTTTTTTGACAGATTTCCTTTTTTTAATTTTGTCTCTATAGGACGTGAGTAAGACACAAGGGGACGTGTGTGGTCCTTTACTGATGGCGCCTTGGTACAAACCAAACATGGCGGGCCAGAATGCAGCCCACTGCTGCCACAACAATACCCACCATATCATACTCTCTCTCTCTCTCTCTCTCTCTCTCTCTCTCTCTCTCTCTCTCCCCCCCCTCCCGATATAAGCGTATAAATATGCACATATAAAATATCTAATAATGAGCCCAAAAGTATCATTAAACCTGAAGTATCCAATTCCGTGTAAGACTGCACACACACAAGTTACCCACATACACACACACACTCCACCGAGTGGGCGCAGTCGCCACAAAATCTGTCATCCATCTTGGCCGCACTACATTTCTTCGAGGGTGTTGAGACCTCCCCAGGGGCGGCGACCGGGGTGGGGATGGCTGTGAAGGCACGGCGTCTGAGGACTGCTGAGTGACTCACACAGCCCGTAGGTGCCTGCGATTTCGTAGTGAGAGGCGGCCACTCCCGTCCAGCTTGATTGTATACTGCCGATGTGGAAGGACCTCGGTGATCACGTGTGTCAGAAGGCGTCTTCTATACTGGCATTGTAAATGAGAGTGTCATCGAGACATCGATGCACTCCAGCTTCCTCGAGATGCCTGCGATGGCGTCGTCGTACTTCCTGGTGTATGCGTCCGGGGCTGCACAGTGCCCCATGGGGGTCCTGCAATACCTGTTGCGACCCCATGGGGTGATGAAGGTGGTGAGTCTTCTTCTGTCCGCATGCAGTTCTACTTGATGAAATCACCAGTGTGCATCAGCTGTTGTCTTGTAGACGTGGTGGGGAACCCGGCACTGGCTCCAGTACCCCCTTCCTCACATCCTCGTTGAGCTGTTTCTTCACTTCTGCTTCCCAGTGTCTTGGTACCGGAGCTGGTGTGTGGCAGGTGTGTGGCTTGGCGTCCAGGTGAAGGTGGATCTGATGGGGCTTCCCTGCCATCACTGGGAGGGGGCACCCGTCAGTGTTAAAGTTAGACGCAGAGAAGTGACAGAGGAGCCACTCCTTCAAACGGGGTATGTTTTCTTCGAGCGCAGGGAGTGGGCAGTGCCTGCCACTGTACTATGTCAAACCTGCCGTCCAAGGTGCGCTGAAGGGATGGCGTGCAGTAGAGGCGTATGTGCAGGACCACTTTTTGCTGCGCCCAACCGTTGAGCTGCAGCCAGCATTCCATTGACTGCCTCCATGACCGGAAGGCTGCTGTAGACATCTCCGCTTCGCATTTTTCCGGGGCTGCTGAGGCTGGGATGCAGGGCGGCGGATGATGCCTTGCGGCAGGCTGTAACACGAGCTGCTGCTGGAAGGCCGTGATGGCTTCGGTCTGCGCCGCAAGAACTTGCTGGGCTCGCTCCAGCATTGTCGGCGCATGTGGTGCCCGGCGGCTGGACCTGGGCATCTGGGTTGTGAAGCGAGGATGTCCAGCCATGATGAACACGTAGGCATCTAAGAACTCACTGAGCCATGTAGGATGTGAGCAAGACACAAGGGGACGTGTGTGGTCCTTTACTGATGGCGCCTTGGCACAAACTAAACATGGTGGGCCAGAACACTGCTGCCACAACAATACCCAACATATCGTACAATTTTTGCTTTTCTTTATATTGCTTAACTAAATTTCTGGTTTCTTTTCTGAGTTATCTTTTTTTCAATTTTGTTTTTGCTTTTCTTTATATTCCCTGACTAAATTTCTGGTTCCCTCATTTTGAAGACAATACTTATCCTCATTTAATTTTCTTGTATGATAGGTAGGAGATCATGGACAGAGAAAGAGAGAGAGAGTTTTCCACCATCTTACTAATTATTCCTTTGTCTGATATACAAGCAGAAAAAAGAATGCACCGTCCAATACATTTCCCTTATAACTCCATCACTCGCCTCCGAACAGATCGTGCATCGGCTGATCCAGGCGGGCGCAGACGCGAACTCCATGCGTGACACCCTCTCCACGCCCCTCCACGCTGCGGCTGTCACCGGCAACGCGGACATCGTACAACTTCTGCTGGAGGTGAGTACACAGGGAGGAGGTGTCACCAGATTATCGGACTCAGAACATTGTATTTTCCAGTTTGACCCATAACAATTGCACAAAAAACATCAATAATTAACCATTTGAACCCTAATTATAAATGGG
This sequence comes from Eriocheir sinensis, assembly GCF_024679095.1. Classification (NCBI taxonomy): domain Eukaryota; kingdom Metazoa; phylum Arthropoda; class Malacostraca; order Decapoda; family Varunidae; genus Eriocheir; species Eriocheir sinensis. The sequence goes on along the minus strand of NC_066567.1, from coordinate 7,909,358 downwards.
TATTGTTATTATGGTGAGCTGTTTGTTTCTTCTTCTTTTTGTTTTTTCCCTTGAGTTGTTCCCTCATGGCAGGCAACACACTGGGTAAAATTACTGTTTGAAAAGTTAGGCATCATTGTGTTATTTTTTTAGGAGCGGTGGTGAGCTGTTTTTTTCTTCTTTTTGTTTTTTCCCTTGAGTTGTTCCCTCATGGCAGGCAACACAGTGGGTAAAATTACTGTTTGAAAAGTTAGGCATCAATGTGTTATTTTTTTAGGAGCGGTACTGAGCTGTTTTTTTCTTCTTTTTGTTTTTTCCCTTGAGTTGTTCCCACATGACGGGTAACACACTGGGTAAAATTACTGTTTGAAAAGTTATGCATCATTGTGTTCTGTTTGTAGGAGCAGTGCTGAGTTGTTTTTGTTTTCGTTTTGTTTTTTCCCTTGAGTTGTTCCCTCATGGCAGGTAACACAGTGGGTAAAATTACTGTTTGAAGAGTTAGGCATCATTGTGTTCTGTTTGTAGGAGCAGTGCTGAGTTGTTTTTCTTGTTTTCTTTTTGTTTTTCCCTTGAGCTGTTCCCTCTACTATAATAAAAGTAACATGACTAATAGTTTTGTACACAGTCACCTATTGATTAACGCGAGGGTTACGTTCCTGGAGATGTCGTGTTATTTAAATTCGTGTTATTTAAACATAATTTCTCCATAAGAAACCATAGTAATAGGGGGGGTTATGTTCCTGGACACTGGGAAAGTCTGCCTATTTTGGGGATTTTGTTACTCTAACCTTAAAAAAACACATTATTAATACATTAGTAGGTCACGGAAACAACAAAAATGCACGTTCTCATTGTATTTCCATTTGTACTTCACTTTCAACACTTGACACTTGCGTTGGCCACTGTCCCTCCTCACCCCGCGCTCCCGTCACCAGCCGATGTTTCTGATAACTTTCGTGTTCCTCTCCCCAGAACAACGCTCGGCTGGACAGCATCGACAGCTCCCAGCAGACGCCGCTCCACAAGGCTGCCATCCACAACCAGTCCGACGCCATCAACATACTCCTCAACTTTGGTGCCAAGATTGAGAGGCGTGACAAGTGAGTGACGACCATTTGTTATTTGTTTCCTTTACTTTTCCTCTATTATGAAGTTTGTACTCAAGATAATGAACCTCACACCTCAGCCATCTATGCTTTTCTTCGCCAAGTGATTACATGTCCTTTGGTTTCCAGCTCCTCACCTTTGCTGTGCCTTAGATATAGAGTTTATGCTTATGACAAACTTTATACTGCAGTCATCTATGCCTCTCTTTGCCAAGCCTCTTAGATGTCTTATATAACAGCACTTGTAAGCGTTCTGTGTTTCCTCTTTTCCTTCGTGCCCTTGAGCTGCCCAATCCCCTGTAAAAATAAAGATAAAAAGTAAAGCTCAAAACCCATTAATTCCTGACAAACTTTATACTGAAGTCATCTATGCCCCTCTCTGCCAAGGCTCTTAGATGTCTTGTATAACACCACTTTTAAGCTTTCTCTGTTTCCTCTTCGTGTCCTTGAGCTGCCCAATCCCCTGTAAAAATAAAGATAAAAAGTAAAGCTCTAAACCCATTAATTCCTGACAAAGTTTTTACTGTAGTTATCTATCCCTCTCTTTGCCAAGGCTCTTAGATGTCTTGTATAACACCACTTTTAAGCTTTCTCTGTTTCCTCTTCGTGTCCCTGAGCTGCCCAATCCCCTGTAAAAATAAAAATAAAAAGTAAAGCTCAAAACCCATTAATTCCTGACAAAGTTTTTAGTGTAGTCATCTATGCCTCTCTCTGCCAAGGCTTCGTACAACAGCACTTGTAAGCTTTCTGTGTTTCCTCTTTCCTTCGTGCCCTTGAGCTGCTTAATGCCCTGTAAAAATAAAAATAAAAAAGTAAAGCTCAAAACCCACTAATTCCTGCATACACTCACCCCCCGGCCACCTTCAGAGACTCCTTCACGCCCCTGCTGCTGGCGGCGAGTGGCGGCCACGCGGCGGCCCTGGCGACCCTGGTGGAGAGAGGTGCCAACGTGGACGCCATAGACAAGGATGACAAGACGGCGGTGTTCTGGTGTGCCGAGCAGGGCAACGAGGAGGCGCTGGAGGTGAGGGTGAGGGTGCAGAAGGGTGCCTAGGATGATGGAGTGTGATGGGGTGTCAGAGGGAGGGAGGGAGAGAAGTGGATGACAGAATAGCAAAGTGTTGAGAAAAGAACAATGTGAGACTTTTAATCAGCCCTTTGAAATGAGTATATGAAGTCTATGCTTAAGATGACAGACTGTTCACCTCAACCATCTATGTATTTCTTTCCCAAAGCTCTTCAGTTCCCTCTATAACAGCCATTTATTTCTCTGGAGCTCATACATAATCCTTGCAATCCTTCCTGCAAATATAGATCCTCCTCAGCCTTTTATTACTCTAAGTGTCGTTCATAACCTTCCCAACCCTTAATGCAGGTTCTTCTCAGCATTTTATTTCCCTGGAGGTCATTTTTTAACCTTTACAACCCTTGATGCAGGTCACCCTCGTCTATTCCTAACCCTTCTAATCCTTGCTTCAGGTGCCCCTCAACCTTTTATTTCTCTGGAGGTCATTCTAAGCCTTTTCAATTCTTACTGTAGGTTCTTCTCTGCCTTTTATTTCTGCAGAGGTCATTCTTAACCCTTCCAACACTTGATGCAGGTCATCCTTATCTGTTCCTAACCCTTCTAATCCTTGCTTCAGGTGCCCCTCAGTTTTTTTATTTTCCCTTGAGGTCATTTTTTAACCTATCCAACCCTTGATGCAGGTCACCCTTGTCTATTCCTAACTCTTCTAATCCTTGCTTCGGGTCCTCCTCAGCCTTTTACTTCCCTTGAGGTCATTCCTAACCCTTCTAACCCTTGCCCCAGGTCCTCCTCAGTGACCCGCGCTGCCTGGAGTTGGTGGACGTGAGTGACCGCTACGACAACTCTCCGCTGCATGAGGCGGCGCGGCGAGGCTACCTGAACATCATAGAGAAGCTGCTGGAGGCCGGCTCACGTGTCGACAACAAGAACGAGGACGAGGAGACGGCCCTGCACGTGGCGGCCGAGGCGGGGCAGGTCAAGTGAGTGGCAGAGATCACGGTATTTTCCAGTACACCCACAGCCATCTTAGAATATATGATTATTGTGCATTCTTATTAGGTAGAGGATTCCTTATCGAATATATTGATAACCATTAGTTGTTGAAACTTGATAGTATGGATATCTTAAACTACGGTGAATTGTATGTGTGCAAAACAAGAAAATTACTCTATTTATAATGCATGGTGTTCCTTAAAGTTGTATATGTAACAAAAATGTGTTCTCCTCCCTCCCAAGTTATCAAAACCCAATTATTTATGCATTTAAAGCTTTAGAAAAATGTATGTGTGCAAAAAAGGAAAATTGCTTTCACTTAAGGATGAGTTTCAACATTACTAAACATTACTAAGCATTACTAAACATACTGTACATTATGATACACAGTTTTTGCTCAAATTATATGCAACTTATGTGTATTCTCCTGCCTCACAGCTGACATAACCATTCCCCTTAACACTGTCTCATCCCAGAGTGGTGAAGGAGCTGGTGAACTTAGGTGTATCCTCCTCCCTCACAGCCAACACTAACATACCCCCTAACACTGTCTTGCCCCAGGGTGGTGAAGGAGCTGGTGAACTTAGGTGTATCCTCCTCCCTCACAGCCAACACTAACATACCCCCTAACACTGTCTTGCCCCAGGGTGGTGAAGGAGCTGGTGAAACGCTACCGGTATCTTATCACTGACGAGAACGAGAACTCGGAGACCCCGCTGCACCTTGCTTGCCTCCAGGGACACACAGATGTGGTGCGCACCCTGCTGGAGGCCGGCGCTGATGTGGAGGCCCGGAACTCCTCCCTCTGGACCCCCCTGGACTGTGCCTCCGCCAGGGGTCACGTGTTCTGTGTTCATGAGCTGCTGGACTATGACTCACCCCTCGACCCTATGGACAAGGTAAATAGATGGTGGATATTGTGTGTTTTGGTGACGTAGAAAGCAGGCAGGCAGTGGAAGTGTGCGTTGGGGTGACATAGAAATATTTGTTGCCTAGCAGACTTTTTTTTTTTTTTTTTTTTTTTTTTTTACATCCCCGCCTATAGCGCCGGTAGGCTTTCTTCAGGGGCCAGATGGTCAGCCCAAGCCCGTCATGGCGCAGGCAATTTTTATAGCGGTGCCAGTTATGCTTTGCCCTTGAGCTGCTTCCTTTACTGTAAAAAACATTGCATGGATTTTGGGTAAGACTTCTGCACATTTGAAAACTCCACAAATAATCAGTGGTTACCTTTTAATACATCTTGAATCATAAGTGACCCCAAAAACAGCCCCAAAATTATTTCAAGTACCTGAAAATGTTATAATCATCAAAAGGTATTCAGTACTAATTATTCTATACTACTGAGATAGAAATACACATGATTTTTCAAGACATTGCAACAGCTAGTACAATCCTAAAACAGTTGTCATCTTCCCCAGACCAACCATCTCGTTTCTTTTCCTTTGCTGTGAAGTTGGACAATACATGGCTTCACAAGACATTCCATCAACAGTATCCTAAAACAGCTCTCATTTTCCCCAGACCAAGACGACGCCCCTGCAGTTGGCCGCCAAGGAGGGCCACGTGGCTGTCACTCGGCTACTCTTGGAGCGCGGCGCCTCCCTCCACACCATGGACAGCTCAGGGAGGAATGCGCTGGAGCTCGCCATCGCTGCAGGGAAGAAGTAGGAATCTGTGTTGCCCATATGTGTCCTTATCTCTATTTCTTTATTAACCCTCTCGCACACCGTAAGTTTCCAAGAAGTTTCTGTTCCACTAATCATGCATTTCTCAGGCCCGACCGGCCTTTTTTTGCCGCTGCGATACTCTACATTCCCGGACGTATTTTACCCTCACAGATATATCATACCCCAATAAATTTGGTATCAATGGTTTCATAAAGACTTGTACTAGAACATGCACAAATAAAAATAGAGGAAAATATATATAAACAATACAAACTTGTTTCAAGTCTCCGTATAGAGTATTGTAGACAATAAATCCTAAGTACCAACTCTTCCCCACTCGCTAGCTCGAAATTTTGTGGGCCAACTTTTTTAGCTGAATATATGTTTTGAAGCGGAATTTAGTGAGGATTCTTATGGTATCCTCAAAATCCTCATATGCCTATTAGTTCCCGAGTTACACCGAGAAAACTGTATTTTTTTCCTCTCCCGTCAGAGTAGCCTAACAAATAAAAATCGCTCAAAGCTTCTCATCTACGCTCCTTAGAAAGGTTGCCATATGTTACCATTAAGAAACTTATCCCAACAAATGACGCTTCCAAATTTGACGCACTTTCACCAAAAACTTAATTTTTAATCAATTCTTTTAAGGTTTATGACGCATTTCGCGTCATCGTGCATCAGGACCTTTTACCCTTTGATGACGCAAAATGCATCATTGTGCGTGAGAGGGTTAATAAGTGAGACAGAGAAGTGTTAACTAGAAATTTTTTGTCTCATTAGAACTCCCAGAATAATTAGAAGAGGTTTTATTTAGTGTTCAAACCCCAAAAATAAAGCAGAAAACCTTTTATTACTGCTTTGAAGATTAGTATTTAAATTTGAAAATTTTGAGGAATTGTAAAAAACTAAACCTGGTCAAGTCTAGTTGCAAATATTGTCAAAAACTAAACCTGGTGAATCCTAATAGCAAGAACTGTAAAGAACTAACCCTGGTGAAGCCTAGTAACCCGGCGCCTCCTCCAGGGACGTCTGCATGGCCATCGTGAAGTCCTCGGAGTGGGAGATGGCCATGAAGAACGTTCGGATTGACCTGAAGGGCCGGCGCATCACCCCCTTCAGGATGCTCATCAGGAAGTTCCCGGACGTGGCGGAGGCGGTGCTCAACAGGTAAGGCGGTGACGGTGTTCTGTAGCAGCAAGGACCAATGTGACAGAGATGAGCACTGAGGCAACGCACAGATCTAGCATATGCCCTCAACTCTACCTATGTCTCTACCCCTCTAAAAAGTAACTGATGGTCTATATGTAAAGAGTTGCTTATGACGCTGTTCTTGGTGGTCTGAAATAACGAGGACCTGTGTGTCGGAGATGAGCACTGAGGCAACATGCAGCTATACCACATACCCTCAACTTTACCGTAACCTCTCCTCCTCTATCCCCAGATGCACAAACTCTAACGGAATGGATGCGGACGACGAACGCTACTCCATGTTCTTCAATTTCGAGCTGGTGGATGACAGCTATATAAATTACGGCTATGGCTCGGAGGTGGACTCTCTCGCCTCCGCCAGCACCATGGAGTCCCCTTACGACGAGGAGGGGCGCTTGCTGGACCACGCCGAGCTCTACACCCAAGAGTCCCGCGACCTTAAGAAGAATCACCCGCTCATGCTGATGGTGAAGTATAGACGCCTGAACCTCCTCAACCACCCCGTGTCCATCTCCCTCGTCAAGCACAAGTGGATGAGCTATGGAAGGTAAAGCGGATGGGTGGATGCAAGGGAATGTGAGTCAGTGGGATTTTTTTCACTTTCTTTTTTTCTTTTTTATCCGCCGCCTTCACTGTTAAAATAATGCCATGTGAAAAGTTGGTGAAAGGAAGAAGATATGGCTTTATTTTATTTTATTATTCTTATTATTATTTTTTTTGGGGCTGCCTTCAATGTAAAAAAAAATACCATGTGAAAACTTGGTGAAAGGAAGAAGATAGCTTTATTTTTTTATTATTATTAATTTTTTTTTTTTTTTTTTTTATTTATTTATTTATTTATTTTTTTTAGCCGCCTCCTTCAATGTAAAAAAAAAAATACCATGTGAAAACTTGGTGAAAGGAAGAAGATACAGCTTTATTTATTTATTTATTTATTTTATTTATTTATTTATTTTTTTGAGCTCCCTCCTTCACTGTAAAAAAAAACATACTGTGTGAAAAATTGATGAATGAAAGTATGTCAGGCTTTTTTTGTTTTCTCTTTTTTTTTCTCTTTATCCTTGAGCTCCCTCCGTCACTGTAAAAAAACGATATCTAGGTGAAAAGTTGATGCTGGGTAAAGAACGAGGGTGTGTAGATGGTGATGTGAGTCCCAGTTACTTGTCTTTTGTTTTCTTTTCTTTCATTACTTATTTATTTATTTATTATCATTTTTGTGTTTCAGATTCGTGTATTACTCAGCGCTTCTCTTCTACACAGCCTCACCTTCCTCACTGGCTACATACACTTGTCTTTTGTGTTCTTTTTTTTCTTTCATTATTTATTTATTTATTATCATTTTTGTGTTTCAGATTCGTGTACTACTCAACGCTTCTCTTCTACACAGTCTTCCTCACCTTCCTCACCGGCTACATACACTTGTCCTTTGTGTTCTTTTCTTTCTTTCATTATTTATTTATTTATTATCATCTTTGTGTTTCAGATTCGTGTACTACTCAACGCTTCTCTTCTACACAGTCTTCCTCACCTTCCTCACCGGCTACGTCCTCACGGCAAAGTAAGTAACGTCCAGCTGCAGGACTTTACATTTTCCTTCACTGAATTGTAGCGGCCACTTTTTGTTCCATTCCTGTAGCTTGGTGATGTCTTCTTTTAGGAAATCCACCTATTTTGTTTTCTGTCGTTGGTGCACTCCAGCCACTTCCATTCCTGTAGAAATAATAGTAATACATCAGACCCCGTTTTCGGCCACCTATTTGGATTCTTTTTAGGAGCAGCGACTAGCGGGCTTTTTTTCATTATTGTTTCCTTTTTTTTGTGCCCTTGAGCTGTCTCCTCTGTTGTAAAAAAAAAATGACATTAACCAGTGCAGGAGTGTAGCTATTAAGTTAAGTTTCGTCAATAGAGAAAGAGAGGAATATGTTCATACGCTTCCATTTATTTATTCATTTATTTATTGACGTATAATAAGCATCAGAGAGCAGTGAGTAGCGGGCTTTTTTCCTCTCTGCACTCGTTTTGTTGCCCTTGAGCCGTCTCCTTTGCTGTAAAAAAAAAAGTCAGAAAGAGCAAACTTATAATAACAGTTGCCTATGAATGATGCTCTCAAAGTTTAGTTCAGTCATGCAATTTCTCTTCCCGTTTCAGAGACTGGGCGTGGGTTGAGTACGTGATGCAGAACGTCAGCAACGGCCTTCCCCTTATTCAGGACGCCCGGGACTCAGGCTCATGTGAGGTAGGCAATCAGGCCGTTTGTGTGTTCAAGTTTGTACGCACAGGATGAATGATGTCTGAAGGAACCCAAGAGAGACTGTACGGCACTACATATAGGTGTCGTGTATGTATAAATGTGTGTAGTGTGTGGTTGAATTAACACCCAAAAGATAGGCGGTCAGGCTGTTGGTGTGTTCGAGTTTGTACGCACAGGATGAATGATGTCTGAAGGAACCCAAGAGAGACTGTACAGCACTAAGATGTAGATGTCGTGTATGTATAAATGTGTGTAGTGTATGGTTGAATTAACACCCAAAAGATAGGCGGTCAGGCTGTTGGTGTGTTCGAGTTTGTACGCACAGGATGAATGATGTCTGAAGGAACCCAAGAGAGACTGTACGGCACTATATGTAGGTGTCATGTATGTATAAATGTGTGTAGTGTATGGTTGAATTAACACACAAAAGATAGGTGGTCAGGCTGTTGGTGTGTTCGAGTTTGTACACGCAGGATGAATGATGTCTGAAGGAACCCAAGAGAGACTGTACGGCACTATATATAGGTGTCGTGTATGTATAAATGTGTGTAGTGTATGGTTGAATTAACACCCAAAAGATAGGTGGTCAGGCTGTTGGTGTATTTGAGTTTGTACGCACAGGATGAATGATGTCTGAAGGAACCCGAGAGAGACTGCATGGCACTAATATGTATGTGTCATGTATGTTAAGATATGTGTATTGCATGGACCATTTGACACATGAAACAACCTGACCTCACCTAAACACTGCGACATTAAACTAAACAGCAACTACACCATACATTCCACACACCTTAACACACGGGATCCATACATATTTCTGCCTTACTAGAGAGAGAGAGAGGGTGAGAAGGAGGATGAGTGAGTGAAGGGAAAGATAGGGAAGAAGGAACAGGATTATGGGTGAATGGGGACAAAAAAATAAATAAAAAAAGGAGAATCTATAGAGACAATCCCTGGAGGTAATGAAATGTGAAAGGCTGTCACCATAGAGTTTTATACCGAAGTAACGTGCGTAAGAGATTTATAGATTTACATAGATGTTCAGATGACACAGACCTTATGGTTCCGATGAGAGAGAGAGAGAGAGAGAGAGAGAGAGAGAGAGAGAGAGAGAATGGCAGTCTTGAATGATGATATAGTAATCGTTAGGACTAGTAATGAATAAGGGGGAAAATTGACCTCTGAAATTGACCTCTCTGTACTCTATTCAGGAGCAGTAAGTAGCAGGGTTTTTTTCTTTAATAATGTTTTCTTTTTCTTTTTTACTCCCTTGAACTGTCTCCTTTGCTGTAAAAAAAAAAAAAGAAGAAAAAAAAGTTGTAATAAGACTCCCTTCTAACCTCCATCTTCCCCCTCGCCAGGACATCAAGAGCAAGGTGGATCTGAGCGACAGTGGCTTCGTGATGGCGGGCAAGTGGGTGATCATCGTTATGGCAGCCATCAACATCCTGCGCGAGATATTTCAGATCTACCAGGTGAGTGTGGCCTCGTTAGCGCCAGGTGTGGAGGGTGGGTGGGAGAAAGAGGTTTTGTTGTTGTTAACCTGATAAATAACTTTCCTCAGCCAACCTTATTGAATTCCCAGTTAGGATCTCTTATATATATATAGTGATCTTTATTTTTCATTTATATTTGCCCTTGAGCTGCCTCCTAAAAAAAAACGGTGCGATCTCATAACTTACATAAATAATTTTGTTCTTTTTATATCTCTCTGGACATCCTCATTAATCGTCTTTGTCATTGCAGGGCGGTATTAGAACTCTACTGGTAACGTACATTCTGTTTCCTCACTGTCATCTCACACAGTCCTCACCTGCACCAAGTATCAGTCAGGGATGCTCTTAACCTGGTAGCAGTGACGGGCCAAATTTGTGGCTTTACAGTGTAGCAGAGACGGGCCAAATTTGTGGCTTTACCGTGTAGCAGCGACGGGCCAAATTTGTGGCTTTACAGTGTAGCAGAGACGGGCCAAATTTGTGGCTTTACAGTGTAGCAGAGACGGGCCAAATTTGTGGCTTTTCCGTGTAGCAGCGACGGGCCAAATTTGTGGCATTATATAAACCCCCCAAAAAATAGATGATACATAATCTGATCACAAATGCTTTGATATATATTATGAAATGGTTTGTGTGAGGGGTGATTTTTTCTCATTTTTCTCGCTTGGGGGGACCATTAAGAAACATGATCCCTGCTGCTACCGGGTTAAATTGTACCCTTGGGTAAGATAGAAAAAAGACAAGAAAAAAGAAGGGAAGAGAACAGGAATAAGCAGAAATAAACAATAAATAAGTTAGATAGATGAGAGAGGATGCACACCCTTGCTGCCTTCTCGTATCAGGGGAAGAATGAGAGGAAGATTGTGTGCAAACTGTCTTAAGGGGAGTGGAAATTGACCACCCGAAATTGACCTCTCTTTTGGCCTCTCTTTACTTTTGTCTATTATGGGAGTGGTGAGTAGCGGGCTTTTTTTTCTACACTCTTTTTGTTGCCCTTGAGCCGTCTCCTTTGTTGTAAAAAAGAGAGAGAGAGAGAGAGAGAGAGAGAGAGAGAGAGAGAGAGAGAGAGAGAGAGAGAGAGAGAGAGAGAGATGTGGCAGCAGGGAGGAAGCGTAAAAGGAAGGGAGCCTCTAGTTCTGAGTCATGAGTATCCCTTGTGAGAGAGAGAGAGGGAGAAGGGCTGAGTAAGAATAGGCCAGAAATGTAACGATGATTGATAAGGATGGGAACAGAAACATGAATCATAAAATTAGTTACGTATATACTCAGAACATCATAGGAGTAAGTGTGGAGCTCGTAAGGGCTCCCCAACTACACTGAAAATAGGATCAAAGCAAACTGGGGAGAGAAAATGATAACTGGAGAACTCATTTTATTAATCAACGAAGATATGATATGAAATACATCTCACTAATTTGAATGACCGGAGAGTTGAGAAAGAAATATTGAAGATCTTATAAGAGGGCAAATGAAACTGCTTTTATATATCAAACTAAACCGAAGCCACCATCGCTCAGGTCCACCTTGGTCTTGATGTCCTGGCGAGGGAGAAGATGGAGGTTAGAAGGGAGTCTAATTACAACTCATTTATATTTCTCCTTATTCATTACTAGTCCCAACAATTACTATATCATCATTCAAGACTGCCATTTTCATCTCTCTCTCTAGTCAGAATGTATGGTGTTTGGATGAAATGGAGAAGGGAAATGATAGAATGAAAATAATATGTAATAGTCAACAGGGAGAGAAAATAATGAACAAAGGGGGAAGGGAGGAGGAGAAGGAGGGGGAGGAGGAAAAAGCACAATTATATGTATAGAAGCACATCACCTCATCACTCAATGTCATTCATCACCCAAGCAATCTAAAAACATGCTTAACTTATGAACGAATAACTGCATTGCTACCCTAAACCTGCACAAATCAAGATGCAATGCCTTCACAAAACTATAATGATGTATAACCTATATGTATTAAGTTTTTTTCAGTGGAGGGTCAAAGTTGCTTGTATATAGAGGGCAGCAGTGTACTAATCTGTCCCTCTGTTTGAAATTACCAACAAAGGGATTAAGAAGTACCGCAATGTTCTCTATATTGTGGCAGCTTTGAAAGTCCTCCACCCACTGAGCATCTCTTATTAAATGTTCCAGGCTTGTTTCTCTGCTTTTATTGTGTATATAAATGTATCTATATCCATGTACGGTAAGGTTCACTAAGTACTCGGTGTTGTATGATCACTGCACACCAGCTGAATGTTAATTGTTGAACACCGAGGAAATATTGTTAGTCATGTCTCCAGCACCGAGGCGAGATATGATACGCCTCGACACATGTAATGTATATATAAGATTTGTATATTAATGGTAGTGTTGTGAGGTAAGTAAGTGAAGTCTTTATCTTTGTCTATCTCGTCTCATTCCCAGTACCTTCCCATTCTCACTTGTCTCACTCCCCAGTACCCCGAGATCTTTCAACTATAGGTGTTATTTCCCCCTTAATTCTACATAACCTCCGTGACGTCATTTCTAAATCTCATGAATCCAGGCATTATGAAGGCAACTTACTGACTCCAAAGCTATTCCTTGTGTACTAGTATTCTTGTGCTATTATTTTCAACTAGTTTACATTACATGGCAGAACAAAGCATCTGTTTCACACACACACAAGAAGAAATAACCACCAGGAACACAAGAGGACATAGTAAAAAATTGAGGAAGGGAAGATGCTTGAGAGACATAATGAAATATAGCCTGCCGCAAAGAAATGTAGAGGTTTGGAGCAGACTAAGTGAGGATGTGGTATCAGCGAGGAGTGTGCAAAGCATTAAGGAAAAGTTGGATAAATGTAGATATGGAGACGGGACCACACGAGCGTAAAGCCCAGGCCCTGCTAAACTAAAACTAGGTAAATACACACAAAACAGGACCCCCACAAACATATTTTATTTTCTTCTTCTTCTTTTGACTTGTATCTTTTTGTGTAGCTGTCCGTCACAACTAGTTCAATGCATAATGGTGGTGGAGGCGAGCAGTGTCCAACAAATGAAGGAAAGGCTAGATCAATGTAGATATGGAGACGGGACTATTAGAGTTTAGCTCAGGCCCGGTAGACTACAAATAGGTAAATACAAATAGGTAAATACATACAACTTGCAAAAACCACCCCTTTACCAGTTACTGAGGCCACCATCTCTTCCAGGCGCGGCTGAACTACATAGGAGTGGAGAACTTGATGGAGTGGTGCTGCTATGTTACTGCCGTGCTGCTGGTCTGGGACTTCACCAACTGCCCCATCAGGGAGGTGAGAGAGTGACTCCCTGCCTACCAACCATAAATTACCCATGCAGATAAATGAAAGCTTATATTAATCTACTCTGTACACAAATACTATAGGGACTTTTGGTTACGGTTGGATATGGTTAACCCGTCCATTGCGATTGGCACGGATTTGGCTTTCACTGGTAGCCTGGCAACATATACTCCCACAGCCTACCAAGCTTGAATTGTGTGTAAAGATGAATGACAACACATATGAATCTACTGTGCAAATTGAGTGACTGTTTTGGTTACAGTTAGGGATGGTTAACCCGGTAGCAGGGACGGGCCAAATTTGTGGCTTTACCGTGTAGCACCGACGGGCCAAATTTGTGCCATGATATCAACCCCCCAAAATAGATGATGCATAATCTGATCACAAATGCTTTGATATATATTATGAAATGGTTTGTGTGAGGGGTGATTTTTTCTCATTTTTCTCGCTTGGAGGGACCGTTAAGAAACATGATCCCCGCGGTTACCAGGTTAACATTACCAGTTGTCCGTTTCCATGCCCGCAGAAGTGGCAGTGGCAGGTGGGGACAGCCTCCATCTTCCTGGCGTGGATGAACCTGCTCCTCTTCATCCGCAAGCTTCCCTTCCTCGGCATCTACGTGGTCATGTTCACGGACGTCTTCGCAACCTTCCTCAAGTTCTTCACCATCTTCATGCTCTTCCTCATCGCCTTCGGACTGAGCTTCTACATGGTGCGTGTGGAGGAGGAGGAGGAGGAGGAGGAGTAGAAGGAGAAAAAGGAGGAGGAGGAGGAGGCAGAGAAGGAAAAAAAGGAGGAGGAGGAGGAAGAGGAAGAGGAGAAAAAAGAGGAGGAGAAAAAGGAGGAGGAGGAGGGTTGGATGCATGAGAGGAATAGCTTTGAATTTAAACATTTCTATGATGATGTTTGGTGTATGTGTGTTTGTGTGTTTACCTAGTTATATTTACAGAATTAATGATTGTGTCTCTGATTTTCCTATGCCATCTTGTTTTCACCGCAATCAGTTCTCATATCAGGACAAAACTCTGTTAACTTTCACTAATGCCAGAGTTAACCTGCCCTTCACTTCTCGGCAGGTGTTGAGAAATCAGTTCCCATTCAGCACCTACGGCAAGACCCTTCTGAAAACAAGCATCATGACCATTTTTTTATGCCATCTTGTTTGCACCGTAGTCAATTTTCATATCAGGACAAACCTCTGCTAACACTCACTAATGCCAGAGTTACCCTGCCCTTCACTTCTCGGCAGGTGTTGAGAAATCAGTTCCCGTTCAGCACCTACGGCAAGACCCTTCTGAAAACAAGCATCATGACCATTTTTTATGCCATCTTGTTTTCACCGTAATCAGTTCTCATATCAGGACAAAACTCTGTTAACTTTCACTAATGCCAAAGTTAACCTGCCCTTCACTTCTCGGCAGGTGTTGAGAAATCAGTTCTCGTACCTACAGCAAGACCCTTCTGAAAACAAGCATCATGACCATTTTTTTATGCCATCTTGTTTGCACCGTAATCAGTTCTCATATCAGGACAAACCTCTGCTAACACTCACTAATACCAAAGTTAACCTGCCCTTCACTTCTCGGCAGGTGTTGAGAAATCAGTTCCCGTTCAGCACCTACGGCAAGACCCTTCTGAAAACGAGCGTCATGACCATCGGGGAATTCGAGTTCGATTCCATATTCAACGACATCACGCAAACCCTTCCAGTAAGCATAACACCCAGACATTATGAACATTTCGTCGCCCAAGTTCACATATTTGACAAGGCTTTCATAGGAGCTTTGGGCATTTCTAGGAGTAGTTTTATGAGTCTGGCAGTAGTTTAACCCTTCCTCAGTACCCTGAACCCAAGTACAAATATTTGACAAGGATTTTGTGGGAGTTTGGGGCATTTTCAGGAGTAGTTTTATGAGCCTGGTGGTAGTTTGACCCTTCCTCTATACCATGAACCCAAGGACACATATTTGACAGTTCTTTCGTAGGAGTTTTGGGCATTTCCAGGAGTAGTTTTATGACCCTGGTGGTAGTTTGACTCTTCCTCTATACCCTGAAACCAAGTACAAATATTTGACAAGGCTTTCGTAGGAGTTTTAGGCATTTCCAGTAGTTTTATGAGCCTGGCAGTAGTTTGACCCTTCTTCTGCACCATGAACCTAAAGAAACACTCATTAGAACCCGATTGACCCCCTCTTTGACCTTTAGAAATGGTTGATTAGAGAATGGAAAGTGTCTTTTAATACTGAACTATATTTTCAGTGTGTTGGCAGATCCTTAGGGAACTCTACGACATGTTGCTCCAAGCCCCTCACTCCTGATGTACCAGTGTGTTAATGTACTCTTTCTTCCCCATCCCATTCCCCAGAACCCCAAAATCATCTGTGTTAATAATAATATGAATTAGACATTCTCACTCATTTCTTTCTACAGTACTCCGAGATCATGTTTTGACTCCCCCGCTCTCTCTCGTCTCTTCCCCAGTACCCCGAGATCACCTACATCGTGTTCGTGGCCTTCCTGGTGCTCATGTCCATCCTCATCATGAACCTGCTGGTGGGTCTGGCCGTGGACGACATCAAGGCCGTTCAGGACCAGGCCATCCTCAAGAGACTGGCCATGCAGACCCAGGTACAGTAAAAAGAAAAAATATAAGGATAAGGTTGTATAAGAAGGGTATGTTGATTCAGATTCCACCAGTCATTCTCTTTTTTAACCTTTTTTAACCTCCTTTATTAATCATCTCTTCCTCCTTCTCTCTCTCTCTCTCTCTCTTCTCACCTTCTCCTGTAATCCATTAACCCAAATTCCAATAGTCATTCTCTTTTTTATCCTCATTTTTGTTTCCGTCACAATCCTCCAAGTTCCTTCCCTCTTTCCCCTCATTCTTCTTCCTTTTCCTTTCCCTTTTTCCTCCTTTGTCTTTCTCATTCCTTTCCTTCACTCCCAATTTTCATACCACTTCTGTCTCTCTCTCTTCTGGTCTTCATTATTTTCTTCCTTCCTTTCCCTTCTTTTCTCGACACCTCACCTTCTTCCCTCTTTCTCCTTTATTCTTCATCTCTTCCTTTCTCTCTTTCTCCTCAGCTTCTCCTCCTGCAATCCATTAACTCAAATTCCAATAGTCGTTCTCTTTTTTCAACCTTCCCATTTTCGCTTCCTTCACAATCTTCTGAGTTCCTTCCCTCTTTCCCTTCATTCTTCGTCCTTTTCTTTCCCTTTTTCTTCTTTCATCTTCCTCATTCATTTCCTTCCTTTCTAATTTCCTTACAATCCTTTCCTTTCTCTCTCTTTCTTCACACCTTCCTTCTTCCCTCTCTGAACCTTCATCACATCCTCTCCCTTCCTTCTCACTTTCTCTTCCTTCTCTCCTTTTCTTCCTCCCTTCTAACCTCTCTTCCTTCCTCTTACCTAATCTCCCTTCTCTCATACCTTTCCTCCCTCCCTCCCCAGCCTTTCCCTCTTCCCTCCCTTCCTTCCTCCCTTCCTTCTTTCTCCCTTCTTTCTTCATCTAATCTCCCTTCTTTCATACCTTTCCTCCCTCCCTCCCCAGCCTTTCCCTCTCCCTCCTCACCTTTCCCCTCCCTTCCTTCCTCCCTCCTAACCTCTGTCCCTCCCTTCTTTCTCCCCTCCTATCTAATCTCCCTTTTTTCATACCTTTCCTCCCTTCCCACCCTCTCCCTCCTCCTCACCTTCGCTCCCTTCTAACCTCCTAACCTCTGACTCTCCCTTCCTTCCTCTTTTCTAATCTCCCTTCTTTCATGCATTTCCTCCCTCCCTCCCTCCCTAACCTCTCCCTCCTCCTCCCCACCTTCGCTCCCTTCTAACCTCCACCCTCCACCCCATAGCTGGTTCTCGACGTGGAGGTGTTCATCCCTGACGCCCTGCGGAGGATGTACACCACAGCGCGGAAGGAGGTGCATCCGAACGCTCGCCACGGCCTCATGTCTCGGATGTTCGGCGACTTCCAGGTCTTGAAGGGCTTTGAGATGGTGGATGACGGAGAGGTGGGTGGCCTTGGAATGGATGAATATGTGTGTGTGTGTCTGTGTGTGTGTGTGTGTGTGTGTGTGAGGGAAAATGGATGAGACAGGGAGAGGGTGTGTAAGAAGGGTGAGAGAGAGTGGATGAGTAAATGTGGAAATGCATGAAAGAGAGAGAGAGAATGGATGAGTATGTTTGGGAATGGATGAAAGAGAGAGAGGGGGAGAGGCTGTGTAAGAATGGATGAGAGAGAGAGAGAGAGAGAGATTGGATGAGTATGTATGTGAATGGATGAAAGAGAGAGAGAGGGAAAGGCTATGTAATGGGTGAGAGAGAGTGGATGAGTATATGTGGGAGTGGGTGGATGATGAGGACGGAGTGGCTTCAGAACGGATGAGCATGTTGAATGACAGTAAACACCCATATATTGTTACCATGAAGAATACCAGTACCACCAAACCATAAAATAAATAAACATCATATCTTGTTACCATAAATTCATCCAATCATTCATAGCAAGAACAGATTACGCATAGCACCCTTTTTAGAATAGAAAATAATACAGTTTTCCGCCCTCCGCTGTGAGAAGTTGGGGGTTAGCATAAGTGAGGAAAGCAAGAACTATGAGGTAAGTGGGTCAGGTCTATCGATAAAGCCTTGGGGTCGTATTATAAGACATTTCGCCGGCCAAGAACACATATTTGACAAGCCTTTCATAGGAGTTTGTGGCTTTTCCTGGAGTAGTTTTATGGCCCTGGTGGTAGTTTGACCCTTCCTCTGTAACATGAACCTAAGAACACATATTTGACAAGCCTTTCATAGGAGTTTGTGGCTTTTCCTGGAATAGTTTTATGGCCCTGGTGGTAGTTTGACCCTTCCTCTGTAACATGAACCCAAGAACACATATTTGACAAGCCTTTCATAGGAGTTTGGGGCTTTTCCAGGAGTAGTTTTATGGCCCTGGTGGTAGTTTGACCCTTCCTCTGTAACATGAACCCAAGAACACATATTTGACAAGCCTTTCATAGGAGTTTGGGGCTTTTCCTGGAGTAGTTTTATGGCCCTGGTGGTAGTTTGACCCTTCATCTGTAACATGAACCCAACAACACATATTTGACAAGCCTTTCATAGGAGTTTGGGGCTTTTCCAGGAGTAGTTTTATGGCCCTGGTGGTAGTTTGACCCTTCATCTGTAACATGAACCCAAGAACACATATTTGACAAGCCTTTCATAGGAGTTGTGGGCTTTTCCAGGAGTAGTTTTATGGTTCTCTAGTGGTAGTTTGACCCTTCCTCTGTAACATGAACCCAAGAACACATATTTGACAAGCCTTTCGTAGGAGTTGTGGGCTTTTCCAGGAGTAGTTTCATGGCCCTGGTGGTAGTTTGACCCTTCCTCTGTAACATGAACCCAAGAACACATATTTGACAAGCCTTTCATAGGAGTTGTGGGCTTTTCCAGGAGTAGTTTTGTGGCTCTCTAGTGGTAGTTTGACCCTTCTTCTGTGCTGTGAACCTAAAGAAACACTCATTAGAACCCGATTGACCCCCTCTTTGACCTTTAGAAATAGCTGATGTGAGAACCAGAAGTGTCTTATAATATTGACCTTGATCTCCCTCGCTTCTGCTTCTGTCTTGTGGCAAACTACTTCTTCGTCTTCCTCCTTTTATTCTGAATGCCGCAAGATGTTTTGTTTTATAGACGCACCTGCCATGACGTGCAGAGGTGCTGGATTTAGATACTGACTGTTGGTTTGCCTAGAAATGTTTTGATTAGTTGGAAAAGGAAAGAAAAATATGTTGGAAATGGCAGTAGTGAAGACCAAGGGTGATGATGATTTTGTTTGTCTGTGTGAATTTATTTGAAGGGTCTTGTATGCTCTTTACTTTATGCATTCTCAGAAATTACATTAGTGCAAAGTTGTTGTTTTTTTATAGGACGAAGCATGTGTGAAAAGCAAGTGTGATGATGATTGATTTTAGTCTGTGAATTTATTTGAAGGGTCTTGTTTGCTCTTTACTTTATGCATTCTCAAAACTTAAATTAGTGTAAAGTTTTTTTTTATAGGACGAAGCATGTGTGAAAAATGTGCCTCCTTGAAATAAGCCTGAAAGTTTTTAAAGATCAAGTTTTGTTTATTCAGTGTGAAGGAACAGCTTTTGAATCAGTGTATAGTTTTAGCCTGAATCCAATCATTTTTAGGCATGAAATAACTGCTTTGGGATTACTGATCTTTTTGTTATTTAATATTAATCTATATTCTGTAATCAATAGAGAGGGACAGATGAATGAAACCATATTTAATGCATTACCAGTGTATAAAAGAATGGTTGTCAGGCTCCCTAAGAGATAAATGTATGAAAATTAACCATCAGAAAAGTAAAATATGGAAACAAAACACCAACTCATAGACTAACGGACACTTAAACTCTAATAAACACATAATCACACATGGAATTAATTAGGAATGTATGTATTGTTGCATTTTGTGATCAGTCAACTGTCCACCAACATCCACCAACTGTCAATCAGCTATGTGTCTTCTTTCCTTCTAATTCAACATCCTTATTTTCCCTTATCTATCTGGCTTTCTAATTATTTTCTTCATCCCCAAAATATGAATGAACAGGAATCAATGTGCCAAGACCTCAAACAGTTATCTATCTTCTTTTTTCTTCCTTTTTTCTTTTCATTTAACATCCCTGTCTCCCTTATCTATCTCCTTATCTAATCATTTTCCTCACCCGCCAACACATGAATGAACAGGAATCAATGTGCCAAGACCTCAATCAGTTATCTATTTTCTTTTTTCTTACTTTTTTCTTTTCATTTAACATTCCTGTCTTCCCTCCTCTATCTCCTCATCTAATCATTTTCCTCACCCGCCAACACGTGAATGAACAGGAATCAATATGCCATGACCTCAAACAGCTATCTATCTTCTTTTTTCTTCCTTTTTTCTTTTCATTTAACATCCCTGTCTCCCTCCTCTATCTCCTTATCTAATCATTTTCCTCACCCGCCAACACATGAATGAACAGGAATCAATTTGCCAAGACTTCAATCAGCTATCTATTTTCTTTTTTCTTCCTTTTTTCTTTTCATTTAACATCCCTGTCTCCCTTATCTATCTCCTTATCTAATCATTTTCCTCACCTGCCAACACATGAAGGAACAGGAATCAATTTGCCAAGACTTCAATCAGCTATCTATTTTCTTTTTTCTTCCTTTTTTCTTTTCATTTAACATTCCTGTCTTCCCTCCTGTATCTTATCTAATCATTTTCCTCATCCGCCAACACATGAAGGAACAGGAATCAATATGCCAAGACTTCAATCAGCTATCTATTTTCTTTTTTCTTCCTTTTTTCTTTTCATTTAACATTCCTGTCTTCCCTCCTGTATCTTATCTAATCATTTTCCTCATCCGCCAACACATGAATGAACAGGAATCAATATGCCATGACCTCAAACAGCTATCTATCTTCTTTTTTCTTCTTTTCATTTAACATCCCTGTCTCCCTTATTCCTTTCCCTCCCCTCCCTTTCTAATCATTTATCCCCTCCCTCCCCTCCCTTTCTAATCATTTATCCCCTCCCTCCCCTCCCTTTCTAATCATTTATCCCCTCCCTCCCCTCCCTTTCTAATCATTTATCCCCTCCCTCCCCTCCCTTTCTAATCATTTTCCTCACCCGCCAACAGATGAATGAACAGGAATCCATGCGTCAGGACCTCAATCACCTGAAGACCACCATGGAGGCGCTGCGCTCACAGAACCAGCGGCTGCACTCCCTCCTCGTGGCGCTCACCTCCCTCACTGGCAAGGGCGGGGAGCAGCCTTCAGTGGAGCCGGACTTGGCCAGGCTCTTGTGGTAGAGGAGTAGAGCGCTATTTTCATATACTTACAATTTTACAAAGTTTATGAGTAGAGATATTTTGCAGGACTAGAGTAGGAATAGGATATTGTAGGAATAGGAGTACATAGTGTAACCTTGACAAAGTACATACTAGCAAGACTCTATTGAGGACTATACTGATTAAGAGTGGTATTTTCAGGAGCAGTCTGTCTGAAGTTCTGTAATTCCTTCCTGTTTTCCCGTTGACGAATCTCACACCACTGATATAGAATGGTCAAAACTGGTTAAACTCATTTCATATACCTCGTTCCCACTCTTCCTTTACATTTCATTCCGTTCCTTTTTCTTTTTTCTTGTTTTGTTTTCTTTTTTTTGTCTTGTCTGCACCTCTTATATACGGTAACTCATTTCCACTGCACGTACTCTTGATTGCTGTGCTGCGTTCCATGTCCACGTCTGATGAACATGACACAGTTGGCAGGATAACTTTCAATTCTCCCTGACCTCTTCATTCTATCACACTCCCTCCCTTCCTTCCTTACTTCTTTCCCTCCTTTCCTCCCTTCTTCCTTTACCTCCCTCCAGCCTCCGCCTGCATTCCTTCTTCTCTCCTAAACAAAAGTCGATAACAAACTCCTTGGAGAGAAACATTGAATATAACACTCTTCCCAGCTTCTTCCCCTCTCCTCGATTTTCAAGCTAGTGGAATTACGGACAAACTTAAATTTACTCCATAAGTGCGAGGGTTGCAGGACTTCCCTCAGACTGCTCACCACACACACACACACACACACTTTATGGGCATTGCCTCCAGAAATCTCTCAGGATAATTAAGCTATGCAAAGTCGAGTGCAGCGTTTAAGAGCCTCCCCAGCAGCTGCAAGAAGATATACCAAAACCAACATCTTCCATCCACAAAGAATCACTCTATTTTCTATATGAACAAATGTCTCTAAGGTTGTAATAAGGGCGTACTTACACTTTACAACCCCTGGTACACTTTTAACTTTACTGTAGAATTTAGCTGACAGGTCTCCGATATGTATTGACGAGCATGCAGATTTGTATATAAGTAGAATGTAGGTGGCAAAATGTAACCTCTCTCTGTTTATATGTTAACCATCTATCTCTGTCCTTTCTTTATCTTTCTATGTTGGTATCTCTCTCTCACTTTCTCTCTCTCTTTGTCCACTATCTTTATCTTTCTATGTAGCTGTCTCTTTTTCTCTCTCTTTCTCTGTCCTTCTATCTCCATCTGTCTATGTAACTATCTCTCCCTCTTTCTGTCTCTCTCGATCGATCTATCTCTCTATATAGCTATCTCTCTCTCTCTGTCTGTCTCTCTATCTACATTTATCTCCGTAACTCTCTCTCTCTTCATCTCTCGCTACAATATTGAATAAGAGATAAAAAAAAAGTGCTTTGGTGCCAACCCATGACACCTCCATAGACTAAGAAAGTAATCTGACTCGCTGTTCCGTACTCTGTTATATCGACGTCCGTGCTTCCCTGTCGTAGTTTTATGCCGCTGTGTGAAAGAGTAAGCAGAGCAGCTGAGGGGATGAAGCATAGTGTTTAGGCAGCTTCAGAGGAGTGTTAGATAGCTTTAGAATAGTGTTTAAGCAGCCTCATTTCTTCTCATAAGCTCCGAGGTTGTCATACGAAGCCTTGTGATTTTGAGTCTTACCGAATGTGTTGTTATGGGGTGATTTTTATTTTATATTTTTTTTTATTTATTTATTTATTTTTTTTTTACATCAAAGGATACGGCTCAAAGGCAACAAAAAGGGTACAAAAAAAAAAAAAAGGCCCGCTACTCGCCGCTCCCCTGTGTTGTGTGTCCCGTCCCTCTCAGAAGCAGGATGAGACTTCACATTCTTAACTTTTATATCGCAAAGTCTTTAGTTGCAGTCCATTGAAAAGACAGTGTATGTACTTATAAGAGCAGTGTAGACTTTTGTACATCTGATGCTCTTTTGTTCTCAACGTTTATTGCCTTGCCTCCTCCCGAAATTGACCTCTCTTTCGGCCACCTCTTTTGATCCTTTTTTGTAGGAGCAGCGAGTAGCGGGCTTTTATTATATTATTGTTTCCTTTTTTTGTGCCCTTAAGCTGTCTCCTTTGTTGTAAAAAAAAAAAAAAAAAGGACCCTCTATAGAATCTCCCATAGCAACAGTCGATCCTAAGCCTACCACCTCACCGCTGGAAGGACAATCTACGTATTTGTGAGGGAAATGCTCCACTCCACTTGCCAACCTGTACACCGCGATCAGAGCTCCTCTTTCTCTTCTTCTCTTCAGGGTTGTGAGCCCTGTGCTATTGAGTCTCTCCTCATAAGTCCGATCTCAGAGTTCCCCAAGCCTGCCAGCTCACCGTTGAAAAGACAGTCTTCGTATTTGTGAGACCTGGTGTATGTGTGCAGACTCTTATATATCTGCTGCTCTCTTTTCTTTATTTTTGATGCCATGTTTCATCCAAGAAGACCCTCAATGGAATCTCCCACAGCGTCAGTCTATCCCAAGCGTACCAACCCACCATTGAAAAGACAGTCTACGAATTTGTGAGACCTGGTGTATGTGTGCAGACTCTTATATATCCGCTGCTTTCTTTTCTTTATTTTTGATGCCATGTTTATCCAAGACCCTCCACAGAATCTCCTACATCAGCAGTTCATCTCAAGGCTACCATCCCACCGTTGAAAAGATAGTCTACGAATTTGTGAGACCTGGTGTATGTGTGCAGACTCTTATATATCTGCTGCTTTCTTTTCTTCATTTTTGATGCCATGTTTCATCCAAGAAGACCCTCAATAGAATCTCCTACAGCATCAGTTCATCCCAAGACAGTCTACGTATTTGTGAGACCTGGTGTATGTGTGCAGACTCTCATATATCTGATGCTTTCTTTTCTTTATTTTTAATGCCATTTTTCATCCAAGACCCTCCACAGAATCTCCTACATCAGCTGTCCATCCCAAGCCTACCATCCCTCCAATCCGCAAGTGTACTTTCGATAGTGGCTTGAACTCGTAACATTTATACCTGAACGAGACACAGGTGTATAAGGTAACCACTGAAGCCTTTAGCCAGATATATAGATGAAGCCTTATAGCCATGTACTTACAGAATGTGGAGGTTGAACTCGTAACATTTCTCCCTGAACAAGACACAGGTGTATAAGGTAACCACTGAAGCCTTTAGTCGGATATGTAGATGAAGCCTTATAGCCACGTACTTACAGAATGTGGAGGTTGAACTCGTAACATTTCTCAAAGGTAGAAGGTAAACATGGAAGCAGCCAGGTAGATTGATGAAGCCTTATAGCCATGTACTTACAGAATGTGGAGGTTGAACTTGTAACATTTATACCTGAACAAAATGCAGGTGTAGAAGGGAAACATGGAAGCAGTCAGGTAGATTGATGAAGCCTTATAGCTGTGTATATATAGAAGGTGTGTTATGCCAGGATTCGTCATCAATAAAAAGTATCCATTATGCAGAAAATACTAAGGAAATACTATAAGGGTGATGTATATAAAGTATGATGTAATTATGTTTTAAGATAGATTTTTTTATTTATTTATTATTATTTTTTTTTTATATATATATTTTTTTTTTACAGCTTATGAAACAGCTCAAGGGCAACAAAAAAGGTGTAAAAAAGCCCGCTAGAATTGTACCACATCATAAAAAAACATAATTACACCATATATTACCTGATTTACAACACTTACCATGATATCTCTGGTATTATATATATACTTTGCGATGATGATAAATTTTGGCATTACAAGTAACATTGCCAGATTGTCGTACTCTGCCGATTATATTTCCCGACTTCCTACCCCCAAAATGTCTTCTGGGCTCCAATAACGAAACTCATAGTTATCGTTAAAAGAGTTAGATTCTGATGTTTCTTGGCAATAGTTAGACTTCAGAAACCGGTAAATACTATGCTCTGAGTACGACAATCTGCGGTGATTACAAGCGGAGAGCCTTCATTAGGAGAACAAAGCTAACACGTACAAGCATGTCTGGAGCCTTTCATGACAAGTAGAGGAAAGGAGAGCAGTTCCTCCTTAAATATAGATTCCTAAACATACGCACAACTTATATAGCGAGGAAAACGTACAGTAGAATTTGATACCTTTACACCGGTTTATAGAATTGTCGTAGAGTTGTGTTAGGGCCATTATAAAGATCCCATGAAATATCTCCTCCTGAACAGTGGAAATTAAGTAGATTCCACAATATACGCACAACTTTTATAGCGAGGAAAATGTACAGTAGAATTTGATACCTTTACACCAGTTTATAGAATTGTCATAGATAGAGTTGTGTTAAAACCATTATATAGATCCTGTGAAATCCTATCTCCTCCTGAACAGTGGAAATTAAATGGATTCCTAAATATACGCACAACTTTTACAGCGAGGAAAACGTGTGGTAGACTTTGATACCTTTACACTGGTTTATAATATTGTCGTAGAGTTTATTGATGCCACTCAGCTGTATAGATCCCATGAAATATCTCCGCCTGAACAGTGGAAATTAAATGGATTCCTAAATATACGCACAACTTTTACAGCGAGGAAAACGTACGGTAGACTTTGATACCTTTTCACTGGTTTATAAAATTGTCGTAGAGTTGTGTTAAGGTCATTATAAAGATCCCATGAAATATCTCCTCCTGAACAGTGGAAATTAAATAGATTCCTAAATATACGCACAACTTTTACAGTGAGGAAAACGTACAGTAGACTTTGATACCTTTTCACTGGTTTATAAAATTGTCGTAGAGTTGTGTTAAGGCCATTATATACATCCCATGAAATATCTCCGCCTGAACAGTGGAAATTAAATAGATTCCTAAATATACGCACAACTTTTACAGTGAGGAAAACGTACGGTAGACTTTGATACCTTTTCACAAGTTTATAATATTGCCATAGAGTTGTATTAAGGCCACTCAGCTGTATAGATCCCATGAAGCATCTCCGCCAGAATGAAAAAGATTAAAATAGATTCCAAAACAAACGCACAACTTTTATATAGGAAAGCGTGCAGTAGAATTTGATACCTTTACACTGGTTTATGATATTGTAGCTTTGCATTGAGGCCAACTTAGCTGCATAGGTCCCATTAAGTATCTCCACCTGAATGATAAGAATAAATGAATAACCTGCACTATAAAAATAAGACTTAAGGCCAAAACCGACACGTAGATGATATATATTTTCTACATAGCACAAAGACATCAGTCCGTGAATGATAAGTAATGGTTGTTGGGTAGAGGCTAATTTGAGGTGAAGCTCTCTAAGAAGATGACAAAGAAGTTTAAAATGACCTTCTCACAGCATTTTTATTTCAGTTTATTAAAGATGATGGACCAATATTTTGTGTCCAGGAAAGTTGCCACCCCCAGCTATGTCTGTTTCTTCTTCTTCTTCTTTTTCTTCTTCTTCTTATTATTATTATTATCTTTTTTTACTCCTAAAGCCCTATGCATTACTAGCTACCCTTGCATTTATACATATACTTTATTATTTTATACATGTTAAGTTTATATTCTTCAAGTTTATACCATTGATAGTTTATATAATGTTCCCCACTGACATTTTTATTTTATTTTATTTTTATTATTATTATTATTTTACTCCTGAGATTCTGTACATTCCTATCCTTGCATTTATACGCTCTCCATTTTCGTATACACTTGTTGTTCATTTAGTATTTGTTCTAACTTTATGCCATTGATAGTTTGTAATGTTATGCCGAAAATTTACCCCAGTACAATGCTTAGGCCTAAATAATTAACAGTTGTCTTGTCTGTGCCAAATGTGCAATACTTATTGAACTCAGTTAAGCTAAGCCGGAGAAAGGCTCGGTACTCATTAATTTTAACATATATAGCGACTTATAATGGTCACATATATTGATGCATAAATGATGTACTCAATAAAATGTTCTCGATAAGGGAGTTTTTTTATTACTCCTCCAATCTTACATGCCTCCTACCCCTTTCTTTCCCTCCCTCCCCTTCTCTTTCTTTCCTCCCATTCCTCATCCCCTTTCTTTTCTCACATTTTTCCTTCCCTCGTTTCACCTTTCCCTCCCTCCCATCCCCTTTCTTTCCCTCCCTCCCCTTCTCTTTCTTTCCTCCTATTCCTCTTCTCCTTTCTCTTCTCACATCCTTCCTTCCCTTGTTTCCCCTCTATCTATCCATCCCTTTCTTTATCTCCCTCCCATTCCCTTTCTTTCATTCCCTTCCTTTCCTCCTATTCGTCTTCCTCGTTCTTCTCTAACATTTTTCCTTCCCTTGTTTCCCCTCTATCCATTCATCCCTTTCTTTCCCTCCCTTCTGTATGTGTGTGGAAGTGAGAATGGATTGTTGGGTGATTAAAACGAGAGTGAGAGAGAGAGAGAGAGGGAGAGGGAGAGAGAGAGAGAGGGAGAGAGAATTGCTCGTTTGTGTAATTAATAGCCTCTTCTCATTTAAGTGATGTGAGATTCGGACTCGGGCTGAGGAGGTGGTTCAGATGATGTGAGGCATGCGCGCTGTGTTAGCAACGGAAAGGCCTGAGGAATGAAGCGAGGTGAAGAAGCTGTTCCCGATTATGAGAGGGGCAGTTGGCCGCCAGCAAGCACACCAGAAGGAGGCCCCGCAAAGAAGGCCTTCATACCGCCCGGGGCGAGGTTCTGTGCGAGGCACCGTCGGCTGTGTGCCGGAGTCCGGAGTGCCCGCTGTTGGGAAGGCCTACGACGGCGGCGGCGAATCAGGGGAAGCGGACCACTGGCTACTGACGACTGGCGCAGCCCTTGTTACTTATTGCTGTTACTCAATTTAATTGCACTGCAAATAAACTGCACTGCAGAGAAAAGTGTTTGTTGTGCTCCTACTGGCCTCTACAAGCTATCTAGGCATTATGTCTGAGCACTCCCTCGACCTGAAATTGATACCACAGTATGACGGCAGTGGCACTGCGTCTGTGGTGGAATGGATAGAAAAACTAGAACTCGTCTGCAAGTTACGGAAAATTGATGATGTGGCCAGTGTGATCCCTCTCCGCCTTTCTGGGGGTGCATTTGCTGTTTATCTTCAATTAGGAGAAGAGGAAAAGAAGAAGAGAAGATAAAGGAAGCACTTCTGGCCGCATTTGCCGCGGACCCCTATGCAGCCTATGAACAGTTCGTCAGCCGAAAATTGACACCAGGTGAAAGTCCTGACGTCTTTCTAGCTGAGCTGCGGCGCCTGTCTTCTCTGTTTGGCGGGATGTCTGAGAAGGGCCTGGCTTGTGCATTTGTTTCTGGCCTTCCAGAGAGTGTTCGGCAGTTACTTAGAGCTGGATCACGAATGGAGGCACTGGACATTGGACAGCTCCTAACTCGAGCGAGGGCTGTCATACGAGATGATGGGACTTCTGGTATTCAGGAAGCATGTCTTGCCGCCCAAGGAGACGGTAAACAGATCAGCGCCTCCAATCAACGATGTTACATCTGCGACGGCGTGAACCACTTTGCCAGGAACTGCTTGGCTCGTCGTGGGGAAGCAGGCACCAACAGAGGACTTTCTCAGAGACGCCGTGTGCGGTGCTATCGTTGTGGTGTTCGGGGCCATGTTTCATCAGCGTGCTCGGGAAACGCGAGTGGAGGGGAGGCGTCAGCGCCAGTCTCTCCTCAGAAAGATTAGTGAAAGAGGCGCTACCAACTACAGTAGTGACATTGAACGGGGACAAGCACAGCGTATTGGTTGATACTGGCTGCTCTCGATGCGTGGCTCATGTCTCCTGCTGTAAGAATTGGAAGAAAGAGGCAGTGTCCATCCTGAATATTAGTGGGAAGGAGCAGCAGTGTGAGGGCACAGGTGTTGTAAGAATCCAATTGGATAACGGTGCTGTTGCCGAGGTTGAAGTGATTGTTGTTAGTGTCAAACCACTAGGATTCACGTTTATACTAGGAATGAACGGCATTACTGCACTCGGTGGTGTTTTCATCAATGGACGTGAAGTGCGGTTTGGGACAGCAAATACAAATGTGTGTGCCGCAGCGGTTGGTAAAGTGATAGAGGAACGAGACTTCACTGCATCTTACGACACAGCAAGTCGCTCCTGGACAGCGGCATGGAAGTGGTCAAACGGTAAAGAGCCAGGCCTTCTGACAAACCAGATGGAGGCATACGGAGTCCCCCGCGGAGTGAGAGCACAGTATGAAGAAGAAATCGATAAGTGGATAGAAGACAAATGGATGGTGCCATTCGACGAAAGAAAACACGGTCCAGCAAAGGGACTCATCCCTTTGATGGTTGTTATACAACACAACAAAGGGAAGGTGAGGCCCGTACTCGATTTCAGGGAGCTGAATTCCTACATAGACACCTTTACAGCGGATGCGGATGTCTGTGCAGACAAAATGCGGGAATGGCGAAGGAAAGGAACAAACGTGTCTATTGTAGATCTAAAGAAGGCCTACCTACAAATACACATTCACGAATCTCTCTGGCCATATCAGACTGTGATGTATAAAGGCCGCAGGTATTGCCTTACTCGTCTGGGATTCGGCCTGAATGTTGCTCCATTAGTGATGAAAGCAGTGCTCAACAGCGTGTTATCACAAGATCCTGATGTGAGGCGGGGAACGTCGGCCTACATTGACGACATCATAGTAAACGAAGACATCGTTGCTGCCAACCGTGTTTTAGAACATCTTGAACAATATGGACTGGCTGCCAAAACCCCCGAGCGTGTGGCTAAAGGAGCAAGAGTGTTGGGCTTGAAGGTTTGGGGGGAGCATCACTCACTGGCTTGGGGTCGTGATGGCAGGATAAGCGAATTACCTGAACAGCTCACTCGAAGAAGTGTGTTTTCCTATTGTGGAAAATTGGTTGGTCACTTTCCAGTGTGCGGATGGTTGAGAGTGGCATCTGCCTATGTGAAGAGAAGGGTTAATCTTTCAACGCGAGGATGGGATGATGCCGTTGTTGGTGAGGAACCACGGATGCTGCTAACAGAGATCTTGACTAGGGTAAAGAAGGACGACCCAGCTCGAGGCAGGTGGGATGTTAAAGGAGACACTGCAAGAGTGTGGGTGGATGCAAGTTCCCTGGCTCTAGGCGCAGCGGTTGAGGTGGACGGGTGCATCATCGAAGACGCTAGCTGGCTTCGCCCTGAAGGCACGGATCATATAAATATGGCAGAACTCGATTCAGTCATCAAGGGACTCAACCTTGCACTAGCTTGGCAGATGAAAACTGTGGAATTAATGAGTGACTCTACCACTGTGTGTCGGTGGGTAGAGGATGCCCTCACTGGTCGTGCAAGGCTGAAAACGAAAGCGGCTAGCGAAATGTTGATACGTAGACGCCTTGGCATCATTGTGTCCCTGGTCAAGGAGTGCGGTCTATCGCTTTCCATCACGCGAATATCGTCCGCGGAGAACAAAGCAGACTCCCTCACGTGTGCCCCAGCGATGGCTGAAAGCATCATCAACAGTCGATCTGTCACCGTCAGTTTGTGCCATTGCTGCAGACCCTGCTATTGATCAGTTAGTGGCAGACGTTCACCATTCTCGAGGTCATCCTGGTGTGAGACGGACTCTTTACTTCGCGAGGAGGGTCAACCCGGCAGTAACCAGGGGACAGGTGCGCTCAATTACTACCACCTGTCAGGAATGCCTATCTATCGACCCGGCGCCTGCGAAGTGGCATACTGGTGACTTGTCTGTGACTGGCATTTGGCAAAGAGTCGGGATGGACATCACGCACTGCAGAGGACAGTCTTATCTCTCACTGATAGACTGTGGACCATCACGCTTCACCATTTGGCGCCTGCTTCAGCTTCAGACAAGTGATTGCGTCATTAAGCACCTGGAAGCGGTGTTCTTTGAACGTGGGGCGCCGCAGGAGCTACTGACGGATAACGACACAGCTTTTCGCAGTAAGCTGTTTTCTCAGTTCGCCTTGCGGTGGAATGTGCGTGTCCACTATAGGGGAGCCTATGCCCCATCTGGTAATGGTATAGTGGAACGCTGCCACCGTACTGTGAAGGTGATTGCGGCAAGGAAAGGCTGTTCGATAGCAGAGGCAGTGTATCTATACAACATCACGCCTTCTGATGATTGTACGCAGTCTTCCGCTCCAGGAAATGTAATCTACAATTACGCCATGAGAGTGCGAGGAGAGGCTGAAATAGAAAGAAATGTCAGGGTACAACACAATCCTTACCAAATGGGAGATAATGTATGGGTGAAGCCGCCAAGAGGACGCTGCGACGACCGATATAAGGAGGGCACGGTGACCAGTATTGTTTCTGATCAAGTTGCGGAGGTGGATCAAATTCCGCGGCATGTCAAGGATCTCCGGAAGCGTAGTTCGAGCCGTCAACGACAAGAGCAAGATATTATCGCCTCTGAAAGTAGTGACGATGAATTGATAATGGCGTTCCCTGTTCAAGATGATGCCGACGTGGGTCAACGGAGGGTTATCGAGGAAGGGGAGGCAGAACAACCATTAAGACGTTCGACCAGGATAGCAAGACGGCGACAGTGTTTAGTATGTGATTGATATATCAGGGGGGAGTGTATGTGTGTGGAAGTGAGAATGGATTGTTGGGTGATTAAAACGAGAGTGAGAGAGAGAGAGAGAGAGGGAGAGAGAGAGAGAGAGGGAGAGAGAATTGCTCGTTTGTGTAATTAATAGCCTCTTCTCATTTAAGTGATGTGAGATTCGGACTCGGGCTGAGGAGGTGGTTCAGATGATGTGAGGCATGCGCGCTGTGTTAGCAACGGAAAGGCCTGAGGAATGAAGCGAGGTGAAGAAGCTGTTCCCGATTATGAGAGGGGCAGTTGGCCGCCAGCAAGCACACCAGAAGGAGGCCCCGCAAAGAAGGCCTTCATACCGCCCGGGGCGAGGTTCTGTGCGAGGCACCGTCGGCTGTGTGCCGGAGTCCGGAGTGCCCGCTGTTGGGAAGGCCTACGACGGCGGCGGCGAATCAGGGGAAGCGGACCACTGGCTACTGACGACTGGCGCAGCCCTTGTTACTTATTGCTGTTACTCAATTTAATTGCACTGCAAATAAACTGCACTGCAGAGAAAAGTGTTTGTTGTGCTCCTACTGGCCTCTACACCTTCCATTCCCTTTCTTTCCCTCCCTTCCATTCCTTTTCTTTCCCTCCCTCCCATTCCCTTCCTTTCCTCCTATTCCTCTTCCTCGTTCCTCTCTTGCACTTCCTTTTCCTGTTTCCTCTCATTCCATGTTTCCATTCCTCACATCCTTCTTCTATCCTAATCCTTTCCTCATTACAACTATCTCAACTTATCTCATTGAACATCCACGTGGCGAAATTTTTACTCCTATCAGTGCTAATATAGACAAACGTAGCCTTACAAATGGTCTATAGTCTTGAAACGCTATTGTCTATTAATATTTAAGCACCATAATTGAGCTTTTGCCACTGATTTTGACTTATTTTGTAGGTTTGCTAATAAATACCCGCGCGTACTTATATTAAAGAAACATTTTGAAATCAGATAAGGGAAGGGTCGCTTTGTTGACATGGTGCTCGACTTGCGACGGGGGAGCTGGGGCAGTATTTTAAACCTTTTGGCGCCAAAGTTCACGGTTTTCGTAGGAGTTTGGGGCATTTCCAGGGGTAGTTTAATGGCCCTGGTGGTAGTTGGACCCTTCCTCTGTACCATGAACCTAAAATAACACTCATGAGAACCCGACTGATCTCCTTTGAAGCCTTTGGAAATAGTTAATGTGAAGGGTGGAAGCTTCGGAAAATATGGGACCTGGGATTTTGACAACTTTTTTCATCCGTAGAGAGCCACATAGAAAGGCTAGATTAGTTTTTTTGTGGGTGATTGTTTAAATATGACCTAAACTTTGCATCGAACTTTATCTGAATAGCTTTTATGGACCCTGTATCTTTTTTTCTCATTTTATTTCATCGATTCATTGGTCCACCTCTTGTCGTCGTGTATCTTGTGTGTTCATATATGCATTGCTATTACGCTTTGTTTTCCATATATATCAGTCTTCCATGGCTTATCTATGTGTAATAAGAATGATAATAGTGTAAATATAAACATTGCGCCTGTATCCCCTGGCGGCCATTGCTGGAAAGAGAGATCACAGGCGTAAACAAACGGGCCGCGGGGTTGTGGACGTTCGGGGGACGCTATTACACGCCTCTATCAAGGTATGTTACTCTCTTTACACCCTCAGTATCTCGTCTAAAGATTAATTAGTGCTCAGGTGCGCGGGTGAGGCGAGGGAAGAGTGACTGAGGGCGGGAGGAGAGGCGGAGGGCGGGGTCGGAAGTGGGTCACAGCTTGGAGGAAAACTTGTAATAATAGCAAAAACTACAACAGTAATAGTAATAGTGATGATAGGAGGAATATTGACGAAAGTGTAGCCTATTAGTTTCGAGATGCTGACTGCTTATTTCTGGACAAAATATGCTGCTGTTTATCATGGAGTTATTTTTATCCGGAAATCACTAAATGACTGACTGTTCTAGGCGTCTTGTGCACCCGCCGACGCCAAATAGCTCGCAGAGAGGTTCAACTTGGACACCCGTGGGAAATCGAGGGTTTTGGGTGGGGAAGCGTATTTAACCCAGTAGCAGTGATGGGCCAAATTTGTGGCTTTACTGTGTAGCAGTGATGGGCCAAATTTGTGGCTTTACTGTGTAGCAGTGATGGGCCAAATTTGTGGCTTTACCGTGTAGCAGCGACGGGCCAAATTTGTGGCTTTACCGCAAGCGACGGCCAAATTTGTGGCTTTACCGTGTAGCAGCGATGGGCCAAATTTGTGGCTTTACTGTAGCAGTGATGGGCCAAATTTGTGGCTTTACCGTAGCAGCGATGGGCCAAATTTGTGGCTTTACTGTCAAATTTGTGGCTTTACCGTTGTGGCTTTACCGTGTAGCAGCGACGGGCCAAATTTGTGGCTTTACCGTGTAGCAGTGATGGGCCAAATTTGTTGCTTTACCGCAAATTTGTGGTAGCAGTGATGGGCCAAATTTGTGGCTTTACCGTGTAGCAGCGACGGGCCAAATTTGTGGCTTTACCGTGTAGCAGCGACGGGCCAAATTTGTGGCTTTACCGTGTAGCAGCGACGGGCCAAATTTGTGGCTTTACCGTGTAGCAGCGATGGGCCAAATGCTTTGATATACATAATGAAATGGTTTGTGTAAGTGATGATTTTTTCTCATTTTTCCATTTTTCTCGTTTAGAGGGACCATTATGAAACATGATCCCTGCTGCTACCGGGTTAAACTATTCCAACCGAACTTACATAGCCTCCTAACCAGAGGGGGCTGTGCCCCCCTGGACCCCCCCCTCCCCGTGTATATGCGACTTATTTTTGCAAGGAGGTATTTCTCTCAACACCGGCTGGACTGCCACTGCGGCGGCAGGGGTGGTCCACTATGCTGGCCGGTGGTAACGGGTGGAAGTGGGGCGGCGGGTGCACCTTAGGCTTTGAAAGTCAATCATTTAGTGCTTGCCAGGAAAAATTAACATCGCCATAATAAAAAAGCATCATATTTTGTCCACAAGTAAACAGTTTGTCTCAAAATTAGAAGGCTACCCTCTCATTATTAACCCCGATGTTCTCTCTTTTGTTCCATTACCTTGTATTTATCATGACAACGATGTATAGTCTAACTTAACCATCTGGCTCAGCAGGGAAACCTAACAGCTCCTTGCCTGACAACTTACTTTACCCAACTTAACTTACATGCAGATTATACCCAACCACATCACTCCAGCACCCCAGATAATATTTATTTGTTTTTTGTTCTGCAAGGCAATTTACTCGTCTGTGGTGGCACTTGAATTTGCAAAGTACAAACATGATAGTGGGAGGGTGACAGGAAATGGTTCTAGTGGGTAGTATCTCCCTGGCTTCCTGTAGATAGTGTGCCATTATATTTTCACTTTTCAGCCTCCAGACTATTCAATTTCAGACTTTTCAACCTTCCATTCGTGGTGTTCAAATGCATCTGGTAATGTAGATTGGTTGTGTCTCCTACTTACTACACTGCTTATTGAAGGTAGAACTTGTGGAGTTAGCACTAAAAAAATAATACAGTTTTTACATATCGAATTCTCTTGATCATTTGACCTCTATCACTTTGTATTGCTTCGTAGGTCCTCCTCCTCGCGATCCTCTCTTCTGCGTGGATGGTTGATTGTTTTCATGAAGTAATGGAACCAGATTGAAATATATAACTTAGGAGAGATAATCTTAGAAAAACTTACATTACGGTATCTAATTAGTTATTAATTTCTTTGTCCTGTCATTCAGTGGATAAAAAGACTTCTGTGATGCAGGTTTTTGTTTAGCTGTGTCTCAGTCAATCAGGACTCTCTACTTTTATCTTTTATAGGAGCGGCGAGTAGTGGGCTTTTTTTTTATTTTTTTTTTTCTCTGTATTGCCCTTGAGCCGTGTTCTCTGATGTAAAAAAAAAAAATGCACTTTATGGCTTCAGTGGACCAAAATATTTGCTTCTTCAACTGAACTGAAACATCATTGGGGAATACTTGTTTGAAAATAGATGTATTGAAGAAACAAAAAGAACAATACAGAAATTTTGGATGAAAAGAGAGAAAAAAGAAGGAAACAGAAAGGAGGAAAACAAGAGACTCAGACAGTGAAGAACTACATCAGGGAGTGCCGTTACGAGGGTGAAACTCCCGACCATGAACTGAACCAAACTCCAGGCACATCGTAGAGGCCTTCCATATCACATCTTAAATTCTTCTTGGGCTGGAGGAGATTCACCACACGGAACTACTGCGGAAACTAACTTCATTTAAAATCTTACAGGTATAATATTTCATCACTCTTTCTGTCTCTCCCACCAGGCTACTCTAAAGATCTGACCGTTGGGTGTCACGGGCAGCCAAAATGAGTGTCAAGGGCAAAGCGGCACCGCCCAGCAAGTCGTCCAGCCTCATCTCCAGGGAGGAAAATGATCTCGTCTTCAAGCTGCTCGGGGAAAAGTGTCAGGTGAGCCCCAGCGCTGTGTGTCTGGCCGGCGAGGGTGAAGGCACCGATGCTGAATTATCATACTCCGAACATTGTATTTTTAATTTTTAAACCTCAAACTCTCGTACCTACGCACACAATGAGAGAAAATTAAAGTTATCGTTCAAACTGTTATTGATTGACATTTGTTCGTTCTTTTGTGCCAGAGTTATTGGTCAGAAACTTCGAAGATGCAGTGCGCTGACTACAATAATTTGGCAACACTGGGTGACGGGTGTTGAGCCCCTGAAAAGGTGCCGTGGAAGGTGTATTTGAGGTGCTTGCAGAGACTAAAGGAGACATTATTAGTGGCTGTATTGTCTTATTTAACCCGTCTGCTGCTATTGGCACGGATTTGGGCTTCACTGGTAACCTGGTAACATACACTCCCAGGTCTTTCTCTGCCTCTGTGGTGGATAGTGGAGTGTTTCCCATGTGGTATTGGTATGCTGGATTTCCCCTCCCAAGTTTCATGGCTTTACATTTTTCTTCATTAAATTGTAGCAGCCACTTTTTGTTCCATTCCTGTAGCTTGGTGATGTCTTCTTGTAGGAAATCCACAGTCAACTGGTTAACATCAGAAATCTAATCCACACATATACACTTCTTTTTTTTACTTCTTCTCTACTACAAATGTTTATTAAATCTAACAAGCAGTAAAAAATAAATACTGTTGAATGTTCACCAACCCATAAGTTTGTGTTTCTCCTTAAAAAATGTTATTCGTACCCTTACCACATGTGCCTCAATCCCACCTCAGAGTCTGTGCACGGCGGTGGTTCAGGTGTTTGGCACTGAGGGGCCGCACCACAACAACTGGCGGCGCCGGCACTGTGGGGTGCTCACCTTCACCAAGGACAACGTGCGCAGGTCCTACTACATCCAGGTGTGTGTGTGTGTGTGTGTGTGTGTGTGTGTGTGTGTGTGATTCTTCCAATACATTAAAATTTTCATATATTACAGAAACTTATTTATTTAGTGTTATTCATCCATTTATTTATTTATTTAATGTTTAGTGTTTTTTATATCTCAACTCCATTTTTATGCCCTTCCTGTATTAATCTGTATTTATGCATATATTTTTATTTATATATTTATTGTTTATTGCTTTTTCATTCTGTACTTATGCATTCAATTTTATCTATTTACTTATTTTATTTGTTTACTCTTTTTTCTTTCTTTTCCATAACGCTGTCTTCATCCCCTTCCTTTCCCTCCCTGGTGAATGATATGATTTCTTTTTTTCCTTTCTTTTTCTTTCTCATAACTGTCTTTTCTGCTCTTCCTTCCCCTTCCAAGTGTATGATGTAGTGTTTATTTTTTTCTTTCTTATAACTCCGCTTTTGTCCCCTACCCCTCCCTGCCAGGTGTACGATGTCACCCTCGGGAAGCGCGTCTTTGAGCAGGAGCTGTACAACCAGTTCACCTACATGGCCTCAATGCCCTTCTTCCACCAGTTTGAGGCCGAGGTGAGAGAGAGAGAGAGAGAGAGAGAGAGAGAGAGAGAGAGAGAGAGAGAAATCGACAAAAAGTAAGCCAAGAAGAATAAAAGAAAAGAGAGTAGGAGAGAGAGAGAGAGAGAGAGAGAGAGAGAGAGAGAGAGAGAGAGAGAGAGAGAGAGTAGGGGGTCACAATGAGATAGACACAGACAAAAAGATGGAAAAGAATAGAGAAAAAAAAGAAAGAAGGAAAGTTAAAAAAGATAGAAAAAATAAATACATAAATGAATAAAGAAAAAAAGATAGCCAGATAAATAGAGAGAGAGAGGGGGGGGGGGGGGGAGATAGACACACAGACATAAGGGTGGAAAGAAAGAGAGAGAAAGAAAGAGAAAGAGAGAAATATGTAAATGAAGAAAGAAAAAAGATTGATAGAGAGAGAGAGAGAGAGAGAGAGAGAGAGAGAGAGAGAGAGAGAGAGAGAGAGAGAGAGAGAGAGAGAGAAATATACAGACAAAAAAAATAAAAAGCAAGAAAGAGAAAGAGATAAAACGGAAAGAGAAAAAGAGAAAGAGAAAAATAAATATATAGATAAATAGAGAGAGAGTTCATTCATTCAGACATACAAATTTCCTTCTAGCGCAAGGCAGAAACACACTATACCTGACTCACATAACTGTTTCCCCATTGTTTGCTGTCAGTCAGGGTTGCAAAAGGTTTCCTCAGCATATGTAAACAGTGGAGGTGCATTGTGATAAGCCACTGATAGCCTTAATATCAGTGATGGCTCCCTGGACACCTCTCACCCATTGTTACATCATAGTGTGGATTGGAGGAGGAAGAGATAGGGGTTGTGTGTTAAGAGGAGTGCAAAGTAAAATTATGATGCAGTTTTGGTGTAATTGCAACAACGTGAAACTTAGAAGAGAAATGAGGAGGAAGGGATGTTACTAGAGTTGTGTGTTTGAGGAGTACAAAGGAAAAATATGATAGAGTTTTGGTGTAATTGCGACAACGTGAAACTTAGAAGAGAAATGAGGAGGGAGGGATGTTACTAGAGTTGTGTGTTTGAAGAGTACAAAGGAAAAATATGATAGAGTTTTGGTGTAATTGTGACAACGTGAAACTTAGAAGAGAAATGAGGAGGAAGGGATGTTACTAGAGTTGTGTGTTTGAGGAGTACAAAGGAAAAATATGATAGAGTTTTGGTGTAATTGTGACAACTTGAAAATTAGAGGAGAAATGAGGAGGAAGGGATGTTACTAGAGTTGTGTGTTTGAGGAGTACAAAGGAAAAATATGATAGAGTTTTGGTGTAATTGTGACAACTTGAAAATTAGAGGAGAAATGAGGAGGAAGGGATGTTACTAGAGTTGTGTGTTTGAGGAGTACAAAGGAAAAATATGATAGAGTTTTGGTGTAATTGTGACAACTTGAAAATTAGAGGAGAAATGAGGAGGAAGGGACGTTACTAGAGTTGTGTGTTTGAGGAGTACAATGGAAAAATATGGTAGAGTTTTGGTGTAATTGTGACAACTTGAAAATTAGAGGAGAAATGAGGAGGAAGGGATGTTACTAGAGTTGTGTGTTTGAGGAGTACAATGGAAAAATATGGTAGAGTTTTGGTGTAATTGTGACAACTTGAAAATTAGAGGAGAAATGAGGAGGAAGGGATGTTACTAGAGTTGTGTGTTTGAGGAGTACAAAGGAAAAATATGATAGAGTTTTGGTGTAATTGCGACAACTTGAAAATTAGAAGAGAAATGAGGAGGAAGGGATGTTACTAGAGTTGTGTGTTTGAGGAGTACAAAGGAAAAATATGATAGAGTTTTGGTGTAATTGTGACAACTTGAAAATTAGAGGAGAAATGAGGAGGAAGGGATGTTACTAGAGTTGTGTGTTTGAGGAGTACAAAGGAAAAATATGATAGAGTTTTGGTGTAATTGTGACAACGTGAAACTTAGAAGAGAAATGAGGAGGAAGGGATGTTACTAGAGTTGTGTGTTTGAGGAGTACAAAGGAAAAATATGATTGAGTTTTGGTGTAATTGCGACAACTTGAAAATTAGAGGAGAAATGAGGAGGAAGGGATAATACTAGAATTGTGGGCAAATTTTCCGTGGATCTTCAGTCAAACCATGATTTCTGGTTGAGTGGTTTTCATTTGTTTCTTGTTATTGCTGCTGCTGATGATTGTGAGTAATACCGTCGTCCTTCGGTGAAATCTACTGTAGCTTTGGAAGATCGTGGACACATCAGAAAACCACGGAAATATGAGAACTACGCCAGCGGAAATCATGGTTTGACTGAAAATCCACGGAAAATTTGCCTAGTGTAATAGCCCCTTTAGAGACATACAAAGTGAAAATTGTATACCATTTTGAATTAACTGTGACAACTTGAAAATTAAAGGAAGGCAGAGGAAGGTATAGTACTAGAGTTGTATGTTAAAGGAGTACAAAGGAAAATTATGATGGAGTTTTGATGTAATCGTGACAACTTAAAAATTAGAGGAGGAAGGGATATACTAGAGTCATGTGTTGGAGAATTACAAAGTGATATCAGGGTTGTGTGTTTTGAGTAGAAAGTTAAAGTCTCATGCCGTTTTGAAGTAACCTTAACTTGTGTGACTTGTATGGAAGAAAACATGAATCAGCGAAGAAAGGAAACACCAGGAAAAGTGATTAAGCATGGAAGAAGACCATGATACCGAGAAGAAAAGAAAGACACCAGAACTAAAGAAAAAGAGTGATTTGTTTGAAGTGATTCAGCGTCAGAGAGAAACGATCGTGTCCTAAATAAGAGGGAGACAAAATGCAGCTTGATAACTTAACCTCGGAGTGCAAAAACATGAGTACAAGCACCCCCACCATCCCCACCACAGCCCCCATGCCATCCTCTCACCAACGGCCCATACAACGCAGCGCTAGCGACACCATGCTGGCCACACTCACCCACAAGACATCCGACACCCATGATGGCCTCTCCGTTACCCTATCCGTTGACGATTGCACAATAGCCAAGCCAGCGGATGTGCGAGTGAGCTGGGATGGCCAGCCGTCAGACCTCCCATTGCTCTTCCAACTGGTGTCCGTCGGTCTGGTCGGGGCTGTGAATGGGTGTGCGAAGGTGCGGCAGAGGGCGGGGAGGCATGCGAGGAGGCTGCCCTTTGTCGGAGTGTCCAGGCTTCAAACACTCATGCATCTTGGGCGCCTGAGAAGCTCCAGCTCGTCCTCGGTGCCGGAGACGTGTGGGGTGTGTGTGTGTGTGTGTGTGTGTTTGCCTGGACTTGAGTTGTGTGTATGTGTGTCTTTGTGTGAGAGAAGTGAGTGTGTGTATGTTTTTTTGTGTCTGCGGTAATAGAGATGTGTGTGTGTGTGTGTATGTGTATGTGTTTGCCTGGATTAGAGTTGTGTGTATATGCATCTTTGTGTGAGAGAAGTGAGTGTGTGTATGTTTTTTTGTGTCTGCGGTAATAGAGATGTGTGTGTGTGTGTGTCTGTGTGTGTGTGTGTGTGTGTGTGTGTGTGTGTGTGTGTGTGTGTGTGTGTTTGCCTGGAGTTGAGTTGTGTGTATGTGCGTCTGTGTGTGAGAAAGTGAGTTATATGTATGTTTTAATTTTTCCCTCTTTTTTTTTTTCTATTTTTTTTTTTTTTTTCCTGCAGTAATAGAGATGTGTAGAGTGTGTGTGTGTGTGTGTGTGTGTGTGTGTGTGTGTGTGTGTGTGTGTTTATCCAGTTATAGTTTACATGATTTGATATGTGTGTATGTGTCTCTGTGTGTGAGATAAGTGAGTATGTGTATGTGTCAACTCTTCCCTCTCGCATTCATCTCTCGTTTGATTTCATGTCTCCCTTTTGCCATACCTTAGTGCTGAGTAATATTTCATAATATCTTAAATAGGCATCTGAATACTTGTGGACTTTATTGATCTATTCGGGTATGTAGTTACTATTGACCATAAGACTTACAAAAGACAAACCCAATTCCTTCAAAAGTGCTGCTCCAAGAAGTGCAAGCAGTGTCTTAAAGTGTTGCCTCATCCCCCACAGGACCAGATGATCGGATTAAACTTCGCCGACGAGTCCGAGGCCAACTCCTTCAACACGGCCATCAGTGATCGGCTCGCGGCCAAGCTGAAGAAGAGGGAAGGTGAGTGAGGCAGCAGGGCGGGGAAGAGGAAGTATTATAGGCCTTTGACTCCTCACTTATGTTGGTTTCCTTCTGGTCACTCCTCAGTTCATGGACACACACATAACTTCAAATTTATTATACTATTTTTTATCTTCTCGCTTTTGTTGGTTTCATTTAGTCAACACACAGCTTCAAAATTATCGAGCTCCTTTATTTCCTCACTGTTGTTGGTTTCCTTTAGTCACTCCTTAGTTCATGGACACACACACACACACACACACAACTTCAGATTTATTATACTTCTTTATCTTCCTAC
Source organism: Eriocheir sinensis (assembly GCF_024679095.1). Lineage (NCBI taxonomy): Eukaryota > Metazoa > Arthropoda > Malacostraca > Decapoda > Varunidae > Eriocheir > Eriocheir sinensis. Next base: position 7,867,558 of record NC_066567.1, on the reverse strand, counting down.
TTTCGTTGGTTTCATTTAGTCAACACACAGCTTCAGAATTATCGATCGTTATTTCCTCACTGTTGTTGGTTTCCTTAATTTACTCCTCAGTTCATGGACACACACACACAACTTCAGATTTATTAGGTATACTATTTTTTATCTTTTCACTTTTGTTGGTTTCATTTTGTCAACAAACACATCTTCAAAATTATCGATCTTTATTTCCTCACTGTTGTTGGTTTCCTTTATATACTCCTCAGTTCAGGGGCAAATACACAACTTCAAATTTAATATATTCCTTTATCTTTTTACTTTTTGCTGGTTTCCTTCTAGCCATTCTTCAGCTCGGACACAAAACCGCTTCAAATTTACACATTATTCAGACTTCTCCATCACACTGTTCCTAGTAATTGATAAAAAATGAGATAATAGGAAAAGATGTGATGAAAAGATGACGGGTATAAGGAAATGATATGATGTAGTATAAGTTAGAACAGGTATTGATTGTGTAGGTAATTGTGATGGCAATAACGACACAATAAAAAGATTCATGTCTAAATATCCAACACGTGGCAGAGAGGAAACGCATGAGTGAGCAGCAACAACAACAACAGCAGCAACAGAGGCCAACCAGTGTCCACTCCACACACCAGCAGCAGAACGTAAGCCATCTCCACCACCAGCCCCAGCAGCAGCAACAGCCCCAGCCTCCGCAGCAGCCCAAGCCACACTACGTCAGCCCCTACACCAACAACGACTTACGCAAGAAGGGAACCAAGAAGGGCAACAAGAAGACGACCAAACTGAGGTAAGAGGGAAGGTTACGCATGTGGCGAAGACTGATGACACATTAGACCAAACGGAGGTGAGAGAGGGAAGGTTAAGATGGAGAGAAGATGGCGCCACTATAAACACTTGCCTGTGCCATGATGGGCTGGGGCTGACTACCATCCAGGCCCCTCAAGCAAGCCTACCAGCACTATAGGCGTAGACGTAAAAAAAAGTATGTGCGTGAAATTACTGACATATTAGACCAAACTGAGATAAGAGGAAAGTTGAAGTATGGTTAAAACTGGTGACTAGAAGATAACGAGACTGAGACAAGAGGGAAGGTTAAGTATGTGCCTGAAATTGCTGACATATTAGACCAAACTGAGATAAGAGGAAAGTTGAAGTATGGTTAAAACTGGTGACTAGAAGATGACAAGACTGAGATAAGAGGGAAGGTTAAGTGTGTGCCTGAAATTACTGACATATTAGACCAAACTGAGATAAGTGGGAAATTGAAGTATGATTAAAACTGGTGACTAGAAAATGACAAGACTGAGACAAGAGGGAAGGTTAAGTATGAGGTGGTGGTGGTGTCATCTTACTATTGTCACTGTACACTAAACTAATCCAGAAGCTACAAGATGACGACCAAACTGAGGTAATTATGTGGCAAAAACTGGTGACGTATTACTATAGTCACTGCACACTAAATTGACCAAGAATCTCCACCCCTTCTTCTGTTGCTAAAGGAGCCAGGCGCATATTCTCAGACATTTTGATGCCTTTAGTGTACAAAGACTATAGCATTGTTTTGTCAGAGGTGCTTTTCTTTACACAGTTTCTTGTCCTCATAAACACATCTCCTCTTTACGTCTTTTCTTCTTATTCCTACACTACAAGGTCACTCTCTGGTACCCTCCACTGATGTACAAAGACTATAGCATTGTTAAAGGAGGTGCTTTCCTCACCTGTTTCTTGCCCTTCTACAAGGTCACTCTCTGGTACCCTCCACTGATGTACAAAGACTATAGCATTGTTTTGTCAGAGGTGCTTTTCTTTACACAGTTTCTCGTCCTCATAAACACATCTCCTCTTTACGTCTTTTCTTCTTATTCCTACACTACAAGATCACTCTCTGGTACCCTCCACTGATGTACAAAGACTATAGCATTGTTTTGTCAGAGATGCTTTCCCTCACACTGTTTCTTGCCCTTATAACTACATCTCTTTACGTCTTTTCTTCTTATTCCTACACTACAAGGTCACTCTCTGGTACCCTCCACTGATGTACAAAGACTATAGCATTGTTTTGTCAGAGATGCTTTCCCTCACGCTCTTTCTTGCCCTTATAACTACACCTCTTTACGTCTTTTCTTCTTATTCCTACACTACAAGGTCACTCTCTGGTACCCTCCACTGATGTACAAAGACTATAGCGTTGTTTTGTCAGAGATGCTTTCCCTCATGCTCTTTCTTGCCATCATAACCACAGCTCCTTTACTCCTTCTCAATCCCACATCACTACGTTACTCTCTGATTCCTTCCACTGATGTTCTTGATGTCACACTCCCGCCCCACAGCAAGAACGAGATAGGGATGCCGATGGACTTCAAGCACATCACGCACGTTGGCTTCAATCCCGACACCGGCTTCTCCCAGTTCAACATGGACGACAAACTGGAGGGCTTCTTTAACATGGTGAGTTGTGCGTCGCTCCTTCAAGCTGTCATCCTTCCTTCTTTCTCTCTCACTGTGTTCTGCTCCCTTGGTTTCTCTATCCTTGTTTAGCATAGCATAGTGTTCCTTTTTTATTTTCATTCCATTCTTCAACTCACTTTTATTTTTTGAGCATAGTAGTTGTGGTAAGCTATTATTTTGAATCTTGAAATGTGTTACTGGTAAGCTCAAGTTAGTTGTGGCTTTTGTTAATTATTTTGTTTTAATCATGATGGGTCTGTCCCCTTTCCTGTGAAGAAGGTACATATTATTAGGTCTCTTACTGTGGAGGCAATATGTGAATGGCAAGTGGAAATATGTAGATGAAATAACATTGCTTGCTCTTTTGTATCCTGCCTCCTCTACAGTGAAGAAAATGGACGAATGAAAAAGAAATGTATAGATGAAATAATATTGTTTGGTCCAACTTCCTCTACTATGAAGAATATACGTGAATGAAAAAATGTATAGATGAAATAACATTGCTCGCTTTCCTGTGTCCAGCCTGTTTACTGTGGGTACATAAATGAGAAATGGAAATGTATAGACGAAATAAAAGTATGTGAATGAAGAATAGAAATGTATAGATGAAGTAACATTGCTCATTCTTGTGTACCAGGTCGGGGTGAGCCAGAAGCAACTCTCAGACAGCCGGACCCGGGAATTCATCTACGACTTTATCGAGAAGAACGGAGGTGTCGAAAAGGCCATCCAGGAGACTCAACGGCACTCCTCCCGCGGCAGCCCCCCTCCCCCCATCATCCCTTCCTCCGCCATGCTCCCCCCTCCCCCCGCCAAGTCCTCGGTGCCTCCCCCTCCTCCCCCGACCGTTCCGTCTCACACCCCGACGCAAGGGACACGGGCCGCCCCTCCGCCGCCACCACCCCGGAACACCAACCATGGACACCCGCCACCCCCGCCACCACCAGGATTTGCCCCGCCCCCGCCTCCCCCACACTCCAGAAGCCCGATGCCTCCGCCGCCTGGTCAGGTCATGGCAGGTGAGTTATTTTTTTCCTTTTTTTTCTGTTTTAGTTAAGGCAAAAAATGTTAATTCTCCTTCATTTTTTGTTTTGTTTTTTTACTTATTTATTTATTTTATGATTGACCTTTGACCTTTCTACTGTTTCTTCTCCCCCCTACAGGCAAGAAGACCACCCCCCTCCCCCCTCTACCACCCCCCACCACCAACCACCACCAGACCCCCCCTCCCCCTCCCCCCACCTCCACCATCCCCTCCCTGCAACACCACCACCCTCACCACCACTCCACCAAGGCCGCCGCTCCTCCACCCCCACCCCCCCCTGCTCCCCCAGCTAACGGCATGGCCCCTCCGCCCCCGCCCCCTCTACCCGCGGGGCCGCCAGGGGGGGGTGCGGCCACAGACACGCGCTCGGCACTTCTCGAGCAGATTAGGGCCGGCTCGACGCATCTTAAGGTATGCGCTGTTGTTGTTGTTGTTACCTGTTGTTGTTGTTCTTATTTATTATTATTATTATTGACATTTTACAGACTCCTTCCGTTCTTGTGTTTTCTTCTTCTTCTTATTTTTATTATTATTATTGTTACCCTCTTAATTTTCTTGCCCATTTTCTTGTTATTTTTATTAGTATCATTATCATGGTTATTTTTTTAGTACTGTAATTGTCATTTATTATCATTATTGCTGTTGTTTTTGTTACCTGTCTTCTGTTTTTATCATTATTATTACATTTTATTATCATCATTATCGCTGTTGTTGTTGTTATTTCACTTTATTAATTACGTTCCTGGTTCCTATTCTCTCTCTGTGTGGATTTTGATGGTTAATGAATGTCTTGAGAAAGGTGAAGGAGCATTATATTCATTTTTTCCCTTTGTTTAACTTTTATTTTGGGTGTTTCTTTCCTTTAGTTTGCCTCTAAATCCCCAGTAATCGGTGTTTTGTATCTTGCATTATACTTGTTTTTATTACTTTGTTTAACTTTATTTTTGGTTATTTCTTTCCTTTCCTTCACCTCACCTTGGACGTAGCCAGTAATCGGTGTTTTGTATCTTGCCGCCAACAGAGCATTCTCGGTGTTGTCACGTAACGACCTTAACAGGGTGCTTTTTCTCGTAGTTAAGCGAGGAGTGTGCGATATTATGCAGTTTTATTAATTTTCTAACTCCTTTCTGGCTTGCTCGTTATTCAGTGTTTCTCTAAAGCACCCAAAACTAGACGTAACTCAGTAATTTGTGTTCCGTAAGGCCATATCCTCCAACACATCAAGGCTCACACACCTTCGTTTCATAAGGCTTTCATGGAGGTGGTTGTGGGGTATTCCATGGGTAGATTTATGAGCCTCGGGATGGTCTGACAAGGCTTCTGCTGCTCCATGGATGTGAAAACCTTATGAGAACCTGACTAACCTCCTTGTTAGCCTTGGGAAATAGGTGTTGTTAGAGCTTAAAAGTGCCAGAAGGTATTCCATGGGTAGATTTATGAGCCTAGGGATGGTCTGACAAGGCTTCTTCTGCTCTATGGATGTGAAAACCTTATGAGAACCTGACTAACCTCCATTTTAGCCCTGGGAAATGGTGTTGTTAGAGCTTAAAAGTGCCAGAAGGTATTCCATGGGTAGATTTATGAGCCTCGGGATGGTCTGACAAGGCTTCTTCTGCTCTATGGATGTGAAAACCTTATGAGAACCTGACTAACCTTTACTATGGCCTTGGGAAATAGTTGTGAGATCCTAAAAAGTGCCAGAAGGTATTCTAAGGGTAGTTTTATGAGCCTCGGGATGGTCTGACAAGGCTTCCTCTGCTCTATGGATGTGAAAACCTGACTATATATCTATCACTTAAGTCTGACCCAAGCTGACAACATAAACCTAAGCGTGTTCGTAGCACAGTGCAGATTAGCAGAAAGTGTTGCATGAGATAAACACAAACAGAGGTTAAAGAGAAAGCTTGTAAGCCATAGCAGTAGCCAATCAGCACTCAGCTTGCAAACACACTTAAGTTTATGTTGTCAGCTTGGGTCGGACTTAAGTGAACAGACTTAACTTCCTTTGTGGTCTTGGGAAATAGTTGTTGTGACAGCCTAAAAAATGTGTGCGAGAGTATGGTCCTTAATTTTCCTCTTATGCAAAATTAACAAGCAGTGTATTGGGTGACTTGGTTAATGACCCCTCTGTCTAATTAGCCTCTTTTCACAACCTCAGTATTAACTCCATTACTTTAGTCTATCTATTAATTAATCTATTTAATTAACCCTCTTTTTACCTCTTCAGTACTAACGTCAACATTTTAGTCCACCTATTAATTAATCTTGTCTAATTAACCCTCTTTTTACCTCTTCAGTACTAACGTCATCATTTTAGTCCATCTATTAGACAGCTATCTAACTATTTCTTGTAATGGATAATGGTCAGTAGTTGAGAATGGTCTTTAACTTTAGCATTGTCCAGTGGCTCAGTCTTGGCTAGTGTAATATTGTTGCCATGTTGTTTTTTCCGACTAATAGACCGAGTTTTCTTCTTTTCTCTTCTCCTAACAGAACCCACATGACTCCCAGGTACACTTCCACTTTCTCTTTCTTTCTTTGTTTTCTGTCTGTCTCTCTGTCTCTGTTTCTCTGTCTCTCTCCTGTCTGTCTGTCTCTCTGTCTCCTGTCTCTCTGTCTCCTGTCTGTCTGTCTCTCTGTCTCCTTTCTGTCTGTCTCTCTGTCTCCATTTCTGTCTCTCTGTCTCCTGTCTGTCTCTCTGTCTTCTGTCTGTCTGTCTGTCTTTCTGTCTCCTGTCTGTCTCTCTGTCTCCGTTTCTGTCTCTCTGTCTCCTGTCTGTTTCTGTTTCTAGTCTCTCTCCATTTTTTCTATCTCTTTTTCTTCTTTTCTTCCATTCTTTCTCTTTCTTTCATATTTTCTTATCTATTTTCTGTCTGTCGCTCTGTCTCTGTTTCTGTCTCCTGTCCATCTGTAGCTCTATTTTTTTTCTTCTCTTTTTCTTTTTCATTCTTCCTCTTTTTTCTTTTTTTCTTCCTGTGTTTCTCCTTTTTTTTGTCTTTTTTTTTCTTTCATTCTTCTTTCTTTTTCTCTTTCTTCCTGTCTTTCTCTTTCTTTCTTCTCTTTGTGTCTTTCTTTCACTTTCTTTTGCTCTCTCACTCTTCTATCTCGCTTTCTCTTTTTCTCACCTATCTCTCTCTCTCTCTGTTTAGTCAGTTTGTTTGTTGTGTTCCGGCTTGTTGCATTCTCTAACTGTTGCCACAAAAGTTTACCTCCCTCATGCTTGTGTTGTGTTGCGTTGAAGTTTGTTTTTGCAAGTTTCAACAGCCTGCAAAATACGTGCGCTTGTCTATTGCAGATCCTGATGTGTTATGTTAGATGTGTGTGAGTGTGTGTGCAGAATTGTCTCATGTATATAATTTAGAATCCAAGTGTTTTGTGCATATGCCTCCAAGAGAGTGTGTGTGTGTGTGTGTGTGTGTGTGTGTGTGTGTGTGTGTGTGGGGTCAGGTCAGGTTAGGTAAGGTCAGGTTGGGTTAGGTCAGGTTAGGTTAGGTAAGGTCAGGCTAGGTTAGGTCAGCTTAGGTAAGGTCAGATTGCTTTAGGTTAGGTTAGGTCAGGTCACACGTAGCTGTTTTAAGTTAGCAAAGGATATGGGTTGTTTATTTGAGGTTGCTGGGTTCAAGAGTATGTGTGTGTGTGTGTGTGTGTGTGTGTGTGTGTGTGTGTGTGTGTGTGTGTGTGTGTGTGCCCTTTGGAATGGATGTTGTGCGTCAATACATTTTTCTGTGGCTATAGTATTGATGTTTTCAGCTTCCATGCTTATCTTTCAGCTTCCATATACTTGTACTTTGCTGGTGTGAATATATACATAAACTCTCATGCCACAAAACCCACAACACACAGTACAAACCAGTATATATTGATAGATATTGTACACACTCCACCCCATAAAGGAAAATCAGGAGTTAACCCGTTAGCAGCGACGGGCCAAGTTTGTGGCTTTACCGTGTAGCAGCGATGGGCCAAATTTGTGCCATGATATAAACCCCCCAAAATAGATGATACATAATCTGATCGCAAATGCTTTGATATATATTATGAAATGGTTTGTGTGAGGGGTGATTTTTTCTCATTTTTCTCGCTTGGAGGGACCATTAAGAAACATGATCCCCGCTGCTACTGGGTTAAACAATGAAGGAAAAGAAAGTTATCACACACACTAACACATGACAGCCCAAGTAATGACCATATTCCAAGCTCCTCCTTCCTCAGAGATGTCACTTATAGACCTGGTTGGAGAATGGGTTGAGGAATATGTTTTTGTACTGGAGGTTAGCAAAAGACATGATGGGAACACTTCAGAAATATCATCTAGAGCCATTTAACCCGGTAGCAGCAGGGATCATGTTTCTTAATGGTCCCTCCAGGCAAGAAAAATGAGAAAAAATCACCCCTCACACAAACCATTTCATAATATATATCAACGCATTTGTGGTCATATTATGTATCATCTATTTTGGGGGGTTTATATCATGCCACAAATTTGGCCCGTCGCTGCTACACGGTAAAGCCACAAATTTGGCCCATCACCGCTACCGGGTTAAACACACACACACACACACACACACACACACGCACACAAACACAAACACTGTATAACATTGTAGACCAGACCAGTAATCGTATAATTTTTTTCCCTCCTTCCACCACCTCCAACTCACGCAGAAAGTGGAGCCCGTTGAGCGGCCTGCAGCTACAGATTCTCGCAGTCAGTTGATGGACCAAATCCGCACAGGCTTCAGCTTGAAACCGGTGAGATTAAGTTTATTATTTTTTGTGTGTATGTGTGTGTCTGTGCAGGCCGTATCGGATCTTTGACCTTTAAAAATGGCCGATGTGAGAAGCGAAAGTGCCTTTTAATACCGACCCAACCCCGAAAAGCTCCCCTTAACTCCGTCTCTCTCACAGGTGGAGGATGGGTCAGACAGCAGTGGCCCCAAGTCTGCTGAGCCCAAGCTGGAGGGTCTGGCTCTGGACCTGCACCGCGCCCTGGCCATGCGCGCCACCGCCATACAGTCTGACGATGACGATGACAGCGACTCCGAGGAGGATGACGAGTGGGACGATGACGAGACCTGAGGGCCGGAGAGGAGGGGGGGGAGGGGGAGGTGAGGTGCCGGGGTCGGTGTTTGTTGTGGAGCGTCGTGGAGAGTGATACAGGTGTTGTTAGGGGCCAAGTGAGTGCCGAGGGTGTGGTGGTGGTGGTGGGAGGAGAGGTTGCTTGTGTGTGTGTGTGTGAGGGTTTTGTTTTGTTTTTATTAACCTTGTTTTCCTTTTTTTTGTTGAGGTGTTTTGGTATGTTTGTTGTTATGGTAAGTATGATTCTTATTTTTGTTGTTTTAATTGAGGTCTATTGATGATATGAATAATTGCTTTATTCATAATTGATCTGAGGGTAAGAATGCATAGATTTTGTCCCATTCTTACTTCCTTATAATAATGGAAACATATCATAATATTTAATTTCCACTTGAATCTCTCAATGGCTTATTTGAAATCACAAAGGATCTGAGATATACTATGAACCTGTGAATCTTTATAGAATATCATATATGAATTTTTAAAGTATATAATCTGTTTACACTCGTGTATGTACTGTATAGAATTGTGTGTAGTCAAAGGTGTCTGAGGGAAATACAAGCCCTGAGGTGCAGGAGGTTGGCGTTGAGGACAGAGCCTCCCGGAATAGTACTTTTTGCTCTGGTCACGTAGACGCAGTGATCACAGTGTATTTTTACGTCACATTTTTATTTTTGATCTGTGTATAATTACAAAAATCTCATGAGAATCGATTACTGGATGGTTAGGGAATTGAGTCAACTTTTATTATTAATTTCTGAGATTTTCTAAGTCTTAGTTGCATATTGTATCTGTGACAGTTTCTTTTGGATGAGTGAATATGGATGTTAGTGTGGACAGGAGTGTGTTGTGGAGGATCTGAGACTTTGACACAGAGATCTGAGGCTTTCTGTGATGAGGCAATAGATGGTGTGGTTGTTGAAAACTTGTAATACATGTTAGGGTATATTGTATAGATATAAACTACAGTGAGGTTTAATTCTCTTATAAAAAAGTAATATATGTATCTGTCTATATCTATCTATTGTTCAAATGTTATATTGTTATGTATTGACCTAATGTGTTTTATGTCATATTTTTATGGAGAACATTAACCCAGGTCTTCCTTATGCTTGTTTTGGAAACTAGTCTGTAGTTTGTCATGTAATCATTTAATCTTTGAAATACTAAAATATTTACATTATGGAGAACATTTGGATTTTCTTTGTTTCCTGGAAGTGTACAAGAAGTTATTTATCTCTAGTGGAACAGATTTATTATAACTTTCTGGGGTTTAATTAAAGTGTATTCATATTACATTAGTAGTGGTAGTAGTAGTGGTGGTGTTAGTAGTAGTAATAGTAGTAGTAGTAGTGGTGGTGGTAGTGGTGGTGGTGTTAGTAGTAGTAGTAGTAGTAGTAGTAGTAGTGGTGGTGGTGGTAGTAGCAGTAGTAAAAGGAGTAGAGATCAATGGTCCAGAGAACATTAATCAGTAAAGAACACTGTAATGAAAACAAACTCACAAACAAAACAAACAAAAACAGCCTTCAGTAGAGTTCTCGGCTCATCCCAAAATGCTTATTTCCTCTACGTTGTCCAAAGTTGCCAGACAAAAGTAATAATTCATCTTGATTAAAATATGCTTCCCTTTCCAGTGGTGGGGAAAGTTGGACTTGCTTTTAGTTTATTCAGTTTTACTTTGTTTATTCTGCTTATTTTGTTTTACTTGTTGTATGATAGATAATTAATAGATACATCTTGATTGAAAAATGCTTCCTTCTCCAGGGGTCGCAAAAGAGTTAGACAAGGTTAGTTTACCCTGATATTAGCTTGCACCCTTCCCCAGTAGTGACAGATATCAAAGTGCAGTTCATTTATTTGTCAAAGAAGTGTATTGCAAGCGCTGGGATTGAAAAAGAGCTTCCCTTTCTAATGGTCTTGCAAACAGTTGGTGGAGCTCAGTTTACTCAATCTCCCTTGTTCCCTCCCCCAGTAGTGTCATAAATCAAAGTGCGGTTCATTTATTTGTCAAAGAAGTGTTTTGCAAGCGCTGGGATTGAAGAAAATAAAAACTTCCCTTTCTAATGGTCTTGCAAACAGTTTGTGGAGCTCAGTTTACTCAATTTCACTTGTTCCCTCCCACAGTAGTGACAGATATCAAAGTGCAGTGTATTTCTATGTATAAAGGAAGTGCATTTCAAGGGCTGGTATAATGCCCTTCGCAGCGGAGATAAGATAGAAAAAACCGAAGGAGTGTGGAAGGCCTTATCTCGCAGGCATACCAACCACGCCACTCGAACCACCGAATTAAAACACCTTGCTAAACCTCATACACCACCTCACACTGAACACTGACACTATGAATGCCTTAATTAATATCCACATCCTATTTCCCATAAGTGTAGTGTCAGTGCTCGGTGTTATGGGTTAATAAGGAAGGTGCATTTGGTTGGTAGATGTGTTCCCTCTCACGGAGCCTCCCCCAGAGGAAGTGACACACTCGCTCGGACAGGGCCGGCCAGCTCTTTCCCTGCCCTGCCCTGTCCTCTGTTAACCTACGCATTTCAAGGGTAAGTAATTCATATTTGAGTGATTTCACGGCGTTCAAGTTCATATATATAGATGTATAATGTCCTTTTGTCAAATTTACGTAGAAGGGTATTTGACTGGTCCTGTTCTGGCCTGTTCTTAGTTTCACTACTTACACATTTCAAGGGTAAGTAATTAATATTTGAGTGATTTCACGGCGTTCAAGTTCATATCTGTAGGTGTAATTAATGTCCTTTTGTCAAATTTAAAAGGCTATTTGACTGGTCCTTTTCTGCCCTGTTATTATTTTCACTACTTACACATTTGAAGGGTAATTAATTAATGGGTAAGTAATTAATATTTGAGTGGTTTCACGGCGTTCAAGTTCATATATGAGTAGGTGTAATGTCCTTTTGTCAAATTTAAAAGCCTATTTGACAGGTTCTTTTCTGCCCTATTATTATTTTCACTGTTTACTTACACATTTCAAGGGTAAGTAATTGATATTTGAGTGATTTTACGGCGTTCAAGTTCATATCTGTAGGTGTAATATGTCGACCTTTTGTCAAGAAGGGTAGGCCTATTTGACTGGTCCTTTTCTGCCCTGTTATTATTTTCACTACTTACACATTTGAAGGGTGATTAATTTATGGGTAAGTAATTAATATTTGAGTAATTTCACGACGTATACATATATATATAATATATATATATATATATATATATATATATATATATATATATATATATATATATATATATCAAGGCAAATTATGTGTTAGAATCGTTTTACATTTTTTTCATAGAGTATCACACGTAATTAAGTGCAGACTCCACAAAACAATGATCGAGCAGCATATGAATATTCCGCAGTCGTGAGAGAAATGGTCAGAAAGCAATAATCATTCCGCGTACCACAGGCAGGCTAGCTGACAGGGTGTGGCGGGGGGTGGTACTGAGATGCGAACACTGCTGCTATAGTCCGGCAAATCTTAAGTGGCGGCTCTGACGTAGACAGCCCGGTAGACACTGGTGCCATGTCTTCAACTGACCTCGCGCACCGTGCCTCTCACACCCTTCTCTCTCTCTCTCCCCGTGTCTCTCTCTTTCTCTCTCACTCTAGTATAAAAACAAATATGTTTTTTATGATTGATTCTCTATCTGTGAGTGAATACAAAGAAATTTGTACAACACTTGGCAATGTTGCCACCGCGGCGTTGTCAGCTCAAGTCAACCCAACACACCGCAGTTGCCAGTTGCTCTGCCTGCTTTAATTATCGCATTTCTACCATTTTTTGGTGTGTGTCTGCCATCTGCCATACAATATCAGCCATATGGCATAATTATGATAAAATATGGAGACTGTACCTGCATGTATATGGAATGCCAGGACCGTCAAGCAAATTTTGATGCGAGTCATCCAGATAAATGGTGAGGTTCCGCTGGGGATGGCCAGGGAGTGGGGAAGGCCGGAGTGGTCGAACATTAAAATATTACACTTTGACCTTATTTCCACACCACCCAAGGGGTAAAGAGTCTTGGTGTATTTTTTAAAGAGGTTTATTATTAATATTATTATTATTATGCATTGTCGTGCACCATACTCCCCGAATGAGAGTACACCCCCACTTTTCTACCACACACACACACACACACACACACACACACACACACACAGAGAGAGAGAGAGAGAGAGAGAGAGAGAGAGAGAGAGGCATGGTGTGTGAGGTCAGTTGGAGACGTGGCAACAGGGTTTAGCAGGCTGTCTACGTCAGAGCCGCTATTTTTTTTATAGCGGTGCGAGTCAGTGGTATCAGGAACGCGTACAAGACACGTGAAGAGAGATGAAATTCTAGAAAGCGGATAGGTGGGGGTATAACTGGCATATTTTGCTTTGCACAGATGTGTCACGTGAGGAATGATTCATACGTGTTACTCCTTCATGTGTGTGTGTGTGTGTGTGTGTACGTGTGTGTTATTTCTTGCCAAATTGCAATTTTTGGCAGTCGGAATCACGCCCCCCTTGTATCCAGCTCACACACCCCAGTGTGGGAATCACTGAGCTAGACGAAAGCTGGTGTTTGTGTTCCAGAAGTTTTCTGTGGCGTGGCCGACAGCCGTGGGAGAAAACCTGTGCTTTGCAGGGTAACTAAGTAATTAAGTCTTACTTGTCGGAAGTTGTGGTGGACCCACCACGCCCCACTTGAAAAACCACCGCCTCCACATTTTCTTCTTTTCTCAGACAGTGTTGTTGGTCAATGATACAGTCTGACACTGCGCCCCGTAGGCATGGGCTGTGTGGTATAGGAGGCTCGTCCGGTATGGTTTTCAGAAATTTGTCGATCTTCCTTTTGAATGCCATGCCCTGATTTCTCTTGGCAAGCAGTTGAAAAGCCTAGGTACAAAGTTAATGAAATGTTTGGTCTCAACGTTTTCAGCCGTTGTGTCACTGAAGAGAGAGTTTTTCTGTAGCATGTTCTGCCAACTGTGTCCGGCTCTTGATAGCCTCCTTTTCTTGTGATGATGGGCAGCGAATTAATCCTTCTACCATCTTCCGTTTGTATATGATACAATATCTCTCGCCTTCTTTGTAAGGAATACATTCTTATTTTTATTACTCGGTCTCAGTAACCCAGCAAACTCCCTCCCAACACAGGCTTGGCGTTAAAATGCATATATATAATTTTATAACCTGCATCTGCTGCGCCGTAGTGTATTGGAGGCTGCGCTTGATATAAGTATATTGTTTGTGATTGTATGTGGTAGTACTACAAATAATTTTTGACAGGCTCGATATTTCTTTAATATTTAAGCCTCAATACAGTACCGTGAGTGACTCGACTTCATGTGGCAGCAGTGGCACTAACAAGGCTTGCCTTGAACTACGGGTGGGGTTAATCCAGTACTCTCTACAAACTTTTCGTTTATTTCTAGTTTAAAACGAGGAGTGACCGTTGCCCAAGTGTAGTCGTTGTGAGGTAAGATCTTTCAGCTATATGTATTAAATCGCTACAATTGACTTTTTCGGCGTTTTCGTGTTTAGTCATATCGTAGTTGTATGTGTGTATATAGGTGTTGGAGTGCTCTGTTGGAAGGTTTACTAAATACAGAATAGGCTATGTGGTATTGACTAACTAAACTGAAGCATGACGAACTAACTAGACGCAACTGTATTAAGATTTGTCAAGTTTGTATGTGTATGTGTATGCTTGAATGTGTATGTGTGTGTTTGTGTTTTCTTTTGTCTGTGCAGCGCCTAACGGGCTTTTTTGTTACTTTATTTGTTGTTTTGTCATTGAGCTGCCTCCCTTGTTGTAAAAAAGAGAAAAAAAAGTGTGTGTGCTTTTGAATGTGTGTGGGGGGGGGGTTCGTGTTTCCATGTGATTCTTTGTCATTCTACGTTTTATTTTTATTTTTTTGTCATTTTCCCAGGACGCTGAATGAGTATGAAGTCCCCGCGCACATCCACCTCCTCAGCGTCAGGAGAAGCAGGAGGAGCAGGAGGAGGCGGTGTACGGCATCGGTCCTCGGCGGTTCTTAGCGAGGAGGCGAACCAGAAGATATTTTCCCTCCTCCCCCCGAAGTCCCAGGTGAGTAATAGTGGTAGCAGTAGTAGTAGTAGTTGTAGTTGTAGTAGTAGTATAGTAGTAGTAGTGGTAATAGTAGTAGTAGTAGTAGTAGTAGTAGTGGTGGTAGTAGTAGTAGTAGTAGTAGTAGTAGTAGTAATGGTAGCAGTAGTAGTAGTAGTAGTTCTAGTAGTAGTGGTAATAGTAGTAGTAGTAGTAGTAATAGTAGTAGTAGTAGTAGTAGTAGTAGTAGTAGTAGTAGTAGTAGTAGTTCTAGTAGTAGTGGTAGTAGTAGTAGTAGTAGTAGTAATAGCATCATATTTTTTGTGTTCACCATCTAACTGTAACTAACTAATTATCTATCAACCTATCAACTATCTATTGACCACCTATCTATCTAACTACCAACCTAACTTCCTACCTGTGTCTCTCGGGCAGGTGAAGGCGGCGGCGGTGGTGGCAGTGGTGGCGGCGGACGCACCCACGTACTCAGAGTGGCGGTCAGTGCTTACGGGCGTGGCCACCCTGACGAAGGACCACTCCAGACGATGCTACTTCATACAGGTGAGGTGAACAACTGACGTAATTATCTATCTGTCTATATCTATCTAACTATCTATTTATCTTTCTGCCTTTTCATCTCTCTCTCTCTCTCTCTCTCTCTCTCTCTCTCTCTCTCTCTCTCTCTCTCTCTCTCTCTCTATCTATCTAATTTTCTTTCTGTATCTGTCTATCTATCTATATTTATCCACCTATCATCCTGTTTATCTATCTCTCTCTCTCTCTCTCTCGCCCAGCTGTATGATCTAGTGTCCTGGGAGCTGGTGCGGGAGGTGGTGCTGGTGCGGGACTCCTCCTACCACTTCTCAATGCCGCTCTTCCACCAGTTCCAGGCGGAGGTAAGCGAGTCAGACTAATTAGTAAGCCATTTGAGTCCTTCCAAAAGTGTATCAGTTTGAGATATTTGCCTATAAAGGATTTTCTCATGTGTATTTGGGGGCTATGAGCCGATTTCACAGTGTCTTCGTAACAGCCCGAACCAAACTATAGAATCCCATACAATCGAAAATGGTGAGGTCTTCGATGCCACGCTAAATACACAAGACTTTTCCTGTATAGTTTCATCAAATTTGTGAACTTAAATACAAACACTGGGCACTATACAAGGAAGTTTCGAAGGCTCTGGTATTGGTTTGGGAGCTTACTAACCCATCATGGGGAACTGTAAAACTTAGCCCCAAATATAGACGATTATTTTTATAGACGCTTTGGTAATGGTTTGACAAATGTATAGATGGATAAAACGAAATCATTTATCAACCTTCTCTCCCCTTTGTCTTGTTTTCTTAGTCCTCTTTGCCCGGTTCTCTATATAAAGGTCTATATCGTTGCCCTTCCTGCATGGTCTTATATTCTTTTTCCTTTCTGCCTGACCCTACACATAATGGCCTTGTTTTCTCCGCCCTCTCTGCCTGATCTTGTTTTCTCTCCTCTCTCTCCAAGGTCTGATAAACAATAGTCTTTTATCTTTGCTTTCCCTCGCTTTTATTTGCCCTCCCTGCCTTGTGCTAGTAAATAATAGCCTTCTCTGCTCTTCCTGCTTGGTCTTCTTATCTTTGCCCTTTCTGCCTGGTTCTGATAAATAGTAGTAGTAGTAGTAGTAGTAGTACCATCGTATTTTTTGTGTTCACTATCTAACTGTAAACTAACTAACTAACTAACTATCTGTCAATCTATCTTTTCTTTGCTCTCCCTGTCTTGTTTTCTTTACCCTTTCTTCCCGGCCTTATTAACACGTCTCTTTTTCTTCGCCCTCCTTGCCCGATGCCGCCCCCTCCCCTCAGGACAGCATGTTGGGCCTGCGGTTCGCGTGGGAAGGGGACGCCCGTAACTTCGCCGAGACTGTCCGTGAGAAGATCCTCGGACTGGGCGTGGCGGAAGACCGGCCATCCTCACCCCGGGACAGTACGTAGAGAGATAGAGAGATAGATTGATAGATAAATAGAGATAGACAGAGAGAGAGACAGATAGGCAGGAAGATAAATGGGTAGTTAGATAGATATAGATAGATAGATAATTACGTAGATAGACACACAGAGAGAGAGAGAGAGAGAGAGAGAGAGAGAGAGAGAGAGAGAGAGAGAGAGAGAGAGAGAGAGAGAGAGAGAGAGTAAAGGAAACGGAGTACAGGAAGCAGTTCAAGAGCAAAAGCAAATAAAAACAAACAGAAAAGCCCGATAGCAAAGAGGATAGACAGACATTCCCTTCATCATCATCATCATCATCGTCATCATTATCATCATCATCGTCATTATCATCATCATCGTCATCATCATCATCGTCATCATCGTCATCATCATTCACACCACCGCCCCTTCCTTTCCCGTGACACAGAAAACGCTAAGAAATCACAGCATCATCAGCAGGCCACAGCGAAGCACAGAAAGGAGAAAGAGGAACAGCAGGCAACCACAAGACCCCCCCCACAGACAACCCCTCATCCGCCGCCACAGACACCCACACAGACGCCTCCACAGCCCCCACAGACACCCCCTCATCCGCCGCCACAGCCTCCGGAAGCCGCGAAAGAGGCACCGCAGAGGGAGAAAGGTCACGCCCCGCCGCTACAGGAAGCCGAGCAGCAGCAAAACAACCACAGACAGGAAGAGCGGAGAGCGTCGCGTCGCATCCCGCATCAACAACAGCAACAACAACAACAACAACCGCAGCAGGAAACGTCAAATAAACAAAAAACTACAACTGCTTCTGCTACTACTGCTTCCACTACAGTAAGCTCCTTCTACGACCAGCAGCAGGAACTCTCCCGCCAAATGTCCGGCCTGACGGGGACGCAGCAGCAAGGGGGAGACAGCAGGGCCGGGGGTACTCTGGAACGGCGCCGCTCGAAGAAGCTCACGTGAGTATTGTGTGTGTGTGTGTGTGTGTGTGTGTGTGTGTGTGTGTGTGTCATTCACCCACGGTCTGAACATTATATTGGATTCGTTAACTCTACCTATTTTTATTACATTTATATATTTATCTTTTTTGTTTGTTTGTTTATTAATTTTTTGGTGTATGTGTATTTTTTTCTCTTCCTCATGTGTTTTGGTGTTTTAAAAAGGGAATTCTTCTTATTCCTCCTCTTCTTGTTCTTGTTCTTGTTCTTGTTCTTCTTCTTCTTCTTCTTGTTCTTCTTTTTCTTCTCCTTCTTCTTCATATTATTATTGTTATTCATTTTTCTTCTTGTTCTTGTTCCTCTTCATCTTCTGCTACTACTACTACTACCACCACCACCACCACCACCACTACTACTACTACTACTACTACTACTACTACTACTACTACTACTACTACCACCACCACCACCGCCACTACTACTACTACTACTACTACTACTACTACTACTACTACTACCACCACCACCACCACCACCACTACTACTACTACTACTACTACTACTACTACTACTACTACTACCACTACCACTACTTCTAACACCACAGGAAGGACATGATCGGGCGGCCCACAGACTTCCGGCACGTTTACCATGTGGGGTTCGATCCTGGCCCCTCGCCCGCCAATGCTACCTCGGTGAGTACTATTACTATCAATACTATCATCACTATTATCATTTGTATTGTATTAGTATCAGTAGTAGAAGCTATAGCAGTAGTAGCAATAGTAGTAGTTGATGTACAGTGCAAATATCAGTAGTAGTAGTAGTAGTAGATGTAGCAGTAGTTTTTGTTTTTCTTCCCCAGGGTGACGAGACTCTACCCCGGGGAGGCCAATCTGTGAGGCGCAAAGTGTCCAAACCAGGGGAGAAGCCGCCGCCACCCCCCTCTTCCTCAGCCCCCGCCCCCTCTACCTCCACCAATACCCAGGCCCGGCCACCTCCTCCTCCTCTTTCTCCTTCCCCTACCTCACCTCCTCCTCCTCCTACTGTCTCAAAATCCCCTCTTCCTCCTACCTCTCAGCCGCCTCCTCCTCCTGCTTCTCCTATGGTCTCTTCTTCTTCTTCTTCTGTTTCCTCTCAACCCCCCACCCTCTCCTCCCTCTCCTCCTCCTAAAATCCCTCAATCCCTCTTCCTCTCAGCCGCCTCCTCCTCCTGCTTCTCCTATGGTCTCTTCTTCTTCTTCTTCTGTTTCCTCTCAACCTCCTCCTCCTTCCCCTACCTCACCTCCTCCTCCTCCTACTGTCTCTAAATCCCCTCTTCCTCCTACCTCTCAGCCTCCTCCTCCTCCTGCTGCTTCTCCTATGGTCTCTTCTCCTCCTCCTCCTTCTCCTTCTTCTTCTGCTACTCCTCCTCCTCCTACTACTCCTGCTTCTCCTCCTCCTGTTCCTCCTGCCTCTTCACAATCTCCTACTCCTTCTCCTCCTCCTACTGTTTCCTCCCCTCCTCCTCCTCCTGTTCAGTCTCCTCCTCCTCCTCCTTCTATTACTCCTTCTCAGCCTCCTCCTACTTCCTCTCTTCCTCCTCCTTCTACTGCTACTGCTACCCAATCTTCTGCTACTACTACTACTACTACTGCTGCTACTACTACTACTACTACTTCCTCTTCTCCTCCTCCTTCTTCTCCTCCTCCTCCCTCTTCCTCCCTTCCCAAGTCCCCTTCCCCAGCATCCTCCTCTCCTCCTCCTCCTTCTTCATCTTCTCCTGATCTTCCTCCTCCTTCTCCTTCTCCATCTTCTCCTCCTCCTCCTACAGTTTCATCTCCATCTTCTTCTAGTGATGCTTCCCCCTCCACCACCACCACTATCACCACCACATCACCACCACACGAAGTCCCAATCACCACCACCACCACAGAAACACCACCATCACCACCACCATCACAACCAACCACCACCACTACCACCACTCAGGATACTACCACTACCACTAACACCACCTCTACAACTACTACCCCTACAACCACTACCACTATTACCAACAATGAAAAGTCTGAACCACCTCTTAAAACGAACCCCGATGAACCACTGTCTCGAAGCACTGAACCACAAGCCGCAGAAAGTGAACCGCAAGCCCCGGCCGGTTCATCAGGGGTTCAGAAACACGCTTCGAAGTCTCGGAACCTGGAAACTGAAACGGATGTAGAAAATGGGATGTGTGGAAGGGAAACTGAACCGATCCCTTCTTCTTCATCATCATCTCTTCCTCCTTCTTCAGCTCCTCAACCTTCTTCTGCATCTACTTCCTCTTCTCCTGTTCCTCCTCCTCTTTCTTCTCCCTCCCCTCCTTCTTCTTCCTCTCCTCCTCCTCCATCTTCTCCCGATCTTCCTCCTTCTTCTCCTCCTCCCTCTTCCTCCCTTCCCAAGTCCCCTTCTCCTGCCTCCTCCTCTCCTCCTCCTCCTTCTAAACCTCCATCTTCTCCCGATCTTCCTCCTTCTTCTTCTCCCTCTTCCTCCCCTCCCAAGTCCCCTCCTCCTTCCTCCTCCTCTCATCCTCCTCCTGCATCTCCTCCTGATCTTCCTCCTTCTTCTCCCTCTTCCTCCCTTCCCAAGTCCTCCTCCTCCTCTCCTCCTCCTGCATCTCCCGATCTTCCTCCTCTTCCTGATTCTTCCTCAACCACCACCACCATTTCCTCCACACCTCCACCTCCTTCCTCCTCCACTGGTGATGTAGTGGATGCCCCCTCCACCTCAACACCACCCTCATCCACCCCCTCCCCCATCCTTCCACCCCCGCGAAGACAGAAGAGGAAGGTTCAATCCCGACCCTCCTCCTCCTCTTCCTCTTCCTCCTCTTCCTCCCGACCCTCCTCCTCCATCCCTAATACTCCTCCTCCCTCCCCCACCAACACCAAGGATAAGTCTCCCTCTCCACCTCCTCCATCCTTCCCTCCACCCCTCCACATTCCTCCACGTAATAAGTAGATCAAGGAATGGAGAGAAAAGTAGATGGATAGATAGATAAATAAGAGTGGATAAATGTGATAATCTTCCCAGAGTTTGAAATGCAGAATCCATGGATGTGATAATTAGTTGTATGGACAAAGAAAGGAATATCAATGAACTTATACATAACGAAACAGTGAAGCCAACTCAAAGTGAATCATGGCAGAACCCAGAACAGTGAAATTTTGATGTTTAGACGAAAAAAAGGAGTCAGTTTGTTACCTTTTAATTCATTTATACAAAACGAAACAGTGTAGCCAACGCAGAGTGAATCATGATATAAGCCAGATTAGTTGAATATTGATGTTGAGAAGAAAAAAAGACTCGATTTGTTACAGTTTAATTTATACATATACCAAAACAGTGTAGCCAACTCAGGGTAAATCAAGACATACCCAGAACAGTGAAAATTTGATGTTTAGACGAAAAAAAAGGACTCTGTTACCTTTTAATTTATAAATATATACCAAAACAGTGTAGCCAACGAAGGGTAAATCATAACTTAACCCAAGACAGTGAAATTTTGAAGTATAGATGAAAAAAGACAAGACAGTAATAATTTAATGTATAGACGAAAAAAAGAACTTAATCAATGACCTTACGATCTGTACATAGCGAAACAGTGTAGCCAACGAAGGGTAAATCATAACTTAACCCAAGACAGTGAAATTTTGAAGTATAGATGAAAAAAGACAAGACAGTAATAATTTAATGTATAGACGAAAAAAAAAAAAAACTTAATCAATGACCTTACGATCTGTACATAGCGAAACAGTGTAGCCAACGCAGGGTGAATCATGACTTAACCCAAGACAGTGATTTTTTAAGTATAAGCGATAAAAGACAAGACAGTGATATTTTGGAGTATAGACGAAACAAGGACTTAATCACTGACCTTATGATCTGTACATAGCAAAACAGTGTAGCCAACGCAGGGTAAATCATAACTTAACTCAAGGCAGTGATTTTTCAAGTATAAGCGATAAAAGACAATTAAGACAGTGATATTTTGGAGTATAGACGAAACAAAGACCTAATCAGTGACCTTGTGAACTGTACATAGCAAAACAGTGTAGCCAACGCAATCATGACATAACCCTTGACAGTGAATTTTTGAAGTATAAGCGACAAAAAGACAAGACATTGATATTTTGGAGTATAGACGAAATAAATACCTAATAAGTGACCTTATGATCTGTACATAGCAAAACAGTGTAGCCAACGCAGGGTGGATCATAACTTAACCCAAGACAGTGATTTTTTTTTATGTATAAGCGATAAAAGACAAGACAGTGATATTTTGGAGTATAGACGAAATAAATACCTAATCAGTGACCTTATGATCTGTACATAGCAAAACAGTGTAGCCAACGCAATCATGACAACCCAGAACAGTGATATTTTGAAGTATAGACGAAACAAAGACTTAATCCATGACCTTCTAATCTGTACATAACAAAACAGTGTCGCCAACGCAATCATGACAACCCAGAACAGTGATATTTTGAAGTATAGGTGAAACAGACTTAATCAATGACCTTCTAATCTGTACATAACAAAACAGTGTAACCAATGCAGGGAGAATCATGACGTGTAATATATAAGTCCCGGAAAAGGTGATCATGTTGTATATATCTATTAAAGGTGGTGTTGTGTAGAGGGCGCCACTGGTAGTACATTTCGATCCTCTCTGAAACCTCGACTTAAAATTAAACTCCATACAGAAGGATCGGCAAGTCAAGTGGCGCCATCTGTACAGGAAATTAGTTGTGAAAATCCCCCATTGTGAATTATAGCGTTTGATATTGTGATTAGATGGCTTAGTGTATTTATTTATTTATGAATTTTGTTTATTTAAGGATTATTGTTATTATTATTATTATTATTATTATCATCATATTATTGTTTTTTTTATATATTGTTGGTGTTTTAAGTTCCTAGTGATCATTATTATAAACTCCAATACTCACACTCCTTGCATCTCTTCCTGATCCTCTTCTTCCTCCTCCTCCTCCTCTTCCTGATACATTCACATACTCTCCTATTCTTCCCCTCTCCTCCATCATCTTCTGCTCCCTCATCTTCCTCCTCTTTCTCTTCCTTCTTCTTCAGTTTCCTCTTCTTTCACCTTCTTCTCTTTCTATATATTCTTCCCTTCCTTCATCTACTCCTCCTTCATCTTCTCTTCCTTCGTGTCCTCCTTCATCTTGCATACTCCTCTTCCTTCACTATCTCTTCTTCCTTTATCTTTAGTTTCCTCTTCCTTCATCTCTTCTTCCTTGATCTTCTCCTCATACTCCATCTTTCCTTCCTCCTTCTTCTCTTCCTTTATCTTTAGTGTCCTTCATCTTCTCGTCCTCCATCTTCTCTCCCTTCATCTTCAGTTGCCTCTGCTTCAATTTCCAGTTACTCTTCCCTTCCAGATTCATTCCCATATGCCAGCCGATATTTGTTGCTCTCTGTACTCCGTCCCAATTTGACCGTCACTGCCTCTCTTTCTGGGCAGTGATGTTGATGTACTTAGTCGTGTATGATCTCCGAATGAATATACTAAGAACTGATTGCTTTGGCCTGTTACTTGCATGCTTAACTGTAGGTCTAGTAGTAGTAGTAGTAGTAGTAGCAGTAGTAGTAGTAGTAGTAGTAGTAGTAGTAAGTCAACATGCTCCTCCAGATAATAAAATAGAAGGTACGTAAAAAGAATTAACTAGTTTAATAATGAACAAAAGTGAAAAAGAGAAGTATGAGGGTGCCTGAGAGAGAGAGAGAGAGAGAGAGAGAGAGAGAGAGAGAGAGAGAGAGAGAGAGAGAGAGAGACCTATATCGTGCCCATCGTAGAACACTCATAGCTTACATAAACCCACCGATAAACAACGAAATAAAACATAGGCTAAAAAAAACACTTAAAACCGATAACCGTGACTCCAAGGCATATTTTAGTGTTGGTTTAGTTTGTGTTTTGTTATCAAGTTATGACGAAGGTGTGACGTCAAGCAATGCGTCGAGACAATTCAGTTATCGAAGGGAAGACTCGCGCACCGGTTGAATTTTTTGCTAATTTGGGAACTGTGGGTCATAGGTCCATATTTCCAACCGTCTCGGGATCCCACTATGAGTATTTTCCAATGCCACAAAGAAGATTAACCTGGTTTTCATGGGTAGTTTTCCAGTTGAAGGTGGGGAAGGCAGGTAACACTATCACTAGGATCACAAAACAGCCCATGAAAACCCCGGCAACTTCTACGAGAGTCTTTTCAAACAGGCGGACTGAGACATCGAGACGTTTATAATCACGGACTTAGTCATAAATATTTCGACGTCCAAGCACACAGATATAACGTCAAGGAGTTCGTCAATACTTCAGTTATCAAAGGAGAGATTTACGTGCCGCTTAACTTTTACTATTTCGGAACTTAGGGTCATATTCTTGAGCACACATATTTGACAAGGCTTTCGTAGGAGTTGTGGGCATTTCCAGGGGCACTCTTATGACCTCTCTGGTGGTTTGACCCTTCTTATGTACCATGAACTTAAAGAAACGCACATTAGAACCCGACTGATCTCCGTTTCGACCTCTGAAAATTGTTGATGTGGGAGGTGGATACGTGTGATTACCGACCTTGGGCATTTCCAGGTGGAGATTTATGACCCTTGTGGTGGTTGAACATTTCCTCTGTACGTTCTTAAATATTTCGGAGCTCAGGCACACATAATCCGACAAGGCTTTTGTAGGAGTTGTGGGGATTTCCAGGGGTACTCTTATGACCCATCTCGTAGTTTGACCCTTCCTCTGTACCATGAGCTTGTAGAAACGCACATTAGAACCCAACTAGTCTCATTTTCGACCTTTGGAAATTGTTGATGTGGGAGGTGGATACGTGTGACTACCGACCTTGGGCATTTCCAGGTGGAGATTTATGACCCTTGTTTTTTTTTTTTTTTTTTTTTTTACAGCAAAGGAGACAGCTCAAGGGCACAAAAAAGTAAACATTAATAAAAAAAGCCCGCTACTCGCTGCTCCTAAAAAGAATCCAAAGAGGTGGCCGAAAGATAGGTCAGTTTCGGGAGGAGAGGTGTCCTGATACCCTCCTCTTGAAAGAGTTCAAGTCGTAGGCAGGAGGAAATACAGATGAAGGAAGATTGTTCCAGAGTTTACCAGCGTGAGGGATGAAAGAGTGAAGATGCTGGTTAACTCTTGCATAAGGGGTTTGGACAGTATAGGGATGAGCATGAGTAGAAAGTCGAGTGCAGCGGGGCCGCGGGAGGGGGGGAGGCATGAAGTTAGCAAGTTCAGAAGAGCAGTCAGCGTGGAAATATCAATAGAAGATAGAAAGAGAGGCAACATTGCGGCGGAATTTAAGAGGTAGAAGACTATCAGTATGAGGAGGAGAGCTGATGAGACGAAGAGCCTTTGCCTCCACTCTGTCCAGAAGAGCTGTGTGAGTGGAGCCCCCCCACACATGAGATGCATACTCCATACGAGGGCGGACAAGGCCCCTGTATATGGACAGCAACTGTGCAGGGGA
>NC_066567.1:7767484-7834984 GCF_024679095.1 Eriocheir sinensis | reverse complement strand
CAAAAAGAGGAATAGAAAAGATTAGCAGTGAGACAAAAAATGAAAAAAAGAGGATTAGAATGTTTGTTATAATAGTTTGTGTCGTGAAATCAGAACTTGTGCGGTGAAATATAGAGATTGAGGAAGAGAAGAAGGATTGGAATATCTTTTGATAGAGCTTGTTGCGTGGTGAAACCAGGACTTGTGCTGTGAAATAGAAACAGTGGGGAAGAGAACTCTGATTATAACGACTTTTTTACAGGATTTGTGCAGTGAAACCTAAACAGCAAAAAAGACAGGAAAGATTGGAATGTCTTGATAGAACTTGTGCGTCTTGTCAAGGCTTGCACGGTGAAATTTAAACAGTGAAGAAGATAGGAAAGATTGGATCGTCTTTTAACAACTTGTGTGGTGAAATCTAGACAGTGAAGAAGATAGGAAAGATTGGATCGTCTTTTAACAACTTGTGTGGTGAAATCTAGACAGTGAAGAAGATAGGAAAGATTGGATCGTCTTTTAACAACTTGTGTGGTGAAGGAAAAGAGATCTCGTCTTTTAAAACTGTGTGGTGAAAAGATTGGATCGTCTTTTAACAACTTGTGTGATGAAATCTAGACAGTGAAGAAGATAGGAAAGATTGGAACGTCTTTTCATGACGTGTGGTGAAATCAGAACTTGTCCGGTGAAATTTAAACAGTGAAGAAGACAGCAAGGATTATGTCTTTCAATAGGACTTTTGAAGTGAAATCTAAGCAACGAAGACCAAAGAGGATTTCAGTGTGTTGACAGTGAAATAGTGAAATACTGTGAAATAGACTGAAGTTTAGTGACAAAGAGAAATACAGTGAAATATAGTGAGAGTGAAATATGGTGAAAGAGTGAAATACAGTGAAAAAGAGTGAAAGAGAGTGAAATACAGTGAAATACAGTGAAAGAGTGAAATACAGGAAAAATACAGTGAGAGTGAAATACAGTGAAATACAGTGAAAGAGAGTGAAATACAGGAAAAATAGTGAAGGTGAAATACAGTGAAAGAGTGAAATACAGGAAAAATACAGTGAGAGTGAAATACAGTGCAACATACAGTCGGTGGCTACAGTGAGGCTTCAAATACAGCAGAACAAAATCATGAAGGCGAACATGGAGAGGAAAATCAGCAGGTAAGAATGGCTTTGCAAAATCACTTCAAGAAATTTCAAGTAGCTAAGTAAGAGGGTGAAGAAAATTGTGTTAAAGTTAATGAACATATATTAAACCCTCTCTTTCTCTCTGTCTCTCTATTTACCTGTCTCTCTCTATTGATCTATCTATTTCATCCTCCTACGTTAAGGATTTCGAGTAGGTAAGTGAGTGGGTGAAGGAAATTGTGTTAAAGTTAATGAACATATATTAAACCCCCTCCTTCTCTCTGTCTCTTTACCTACCTGTCTCTATCTATTGATTTATCTATTTCATCCTCCTACGTTAAGGATTTCGAGTAGGTATGTGAGTGTGTGAAAGAAATTGTGTTAAACTTAATGAAAATAGATTATAGAAATCCATCCATCTCTCTTAATCTGTATTTATATCTGTCTATGTATTTATTTATCTATCTATCTCCCCTACGTCAATAATTTCGAATAGGTAAGGTGAAAAAGTAAAAAAAATATGTGTTTAAAAAGGTTATATAATGAAGATAATTTAAACTCTATCACTTTCTATCTATCTGTCCGTATCTCTCTCTCTCTCTCTCTCTCTCTCTCTCTCTCTCTCTCTCTCATTATCTATCTATCTCATTATATCTCACTTTCTCTATCTCCCTCAGGCGCGGCAAGAGTGAGCACCCTCAACTGGACAAGACAATGATAGGCAACCCCACCAACTTCATCCACGTGGGACACTCCTACATGCCCCAGGACAGGTGAGCTGGGACAGGCAACCGGGATGAGGAGGAGGAGGAGGGAAGGGAGAGGAAGGGACATGTTGGAAGGGAATAATGGACCTATAATGAAGGGACAGGTAGGGTAAAGGGAAGCAGAAGGATAGGCTGGAGGGAAGGGAGAGAAGGGGAGGGAAGGAGAAAGGGAGCAGAGGAAGATGGAGGGAGAAATAGGGTAAGGGAAGAAGGGAGTGGAGTGTATATTAGAATGCAGAACGTATAGCATATGAAGATAGGAAGAAAAGGAAAGGATAGGGGAAGGGAGGAAAAGAGATGAATATAAGAATAAGCAAATAGAAAGAAAAGGAACAGAATAGGGAATAGGGAGCAGGGACAGAATGGTGGAAGGAAAAGGAAGGAAATAAAAGATCATAGGAATAGGCAAGTAGGATGGGCGAGGGGCTATTACACTGGGCAAATTTTCCGTGGATCTTCAGTCAAACCACGATTTCCGCTAGCGTGGTTCTCATTTGTTCTTGTTATTGCTGCTGATGATGATGGTGAGTAATACCGTCGTCCTTCGCTGAAATCTACCGTAGCTTTGTAAGATCGTGGACTCGTCAGAAAACCACGAAAATATGAGAACATCGCCAGCGGAAATTGTGGTTTGACTGAAGATCCACGGAAAATTTGCCCAGTGTAATAGCCCCTTAGGGATAGAGGAGGTGAGGGAAGAAAGATTAGACAAGCAAGTGACTATATACTTCCTCATTTCATTACTACCAAGAGAGAAAGGGACAAAATAAGGTTAGAATAAGTTGTTAAAATGGAAGACCTTTTTTGAATTTTTGCAACTATCACCACGTTCCCAGTTAACATGCAAAGAGTCAAGGCCTGTCGTTACTTCAGGTTCAGGCTCTGCAAGTGACTGAATCTGATCATTTAATTACTACCAAGAGAGAAAGGGACAAAATAAGGTTAGAATAAGTTGTTAAAATGGAAGACCTTTTTTGAATTTTTGCAACTACTATCACCCCGTCACCTGTTAACATGCAAAGAGTCAAGGCCTGTCGTTGCTTCAGGTTCAGGTTCCGCAAGTGACTATAATACTTCCTCCTTTCATTACTACCAAGAGAGAAAGGGACAAAATAAGGTTAGAGTAAGTTGTTAAAATGGAAGACCTTTTTTGAATTTTTGCAACTATCACCACGTTCCCAGTTAACATGCAAAGAGTCAAGGCCTGTCGTTACTTCAGGTTCAGGCTCTGCAAGTGACTAAATACTTCTTCATTTAATTACTACCAAGAGAGAAAGGGACAAAATAAGGTAGAGAATAAGTTGTTAAAATGGAAGACCTTTTTTGAATTTATGCAACTACTATCACCACGTTCCCAGTTAACATGCAAAGAGTCAAGGCCTGTCGTTACTTCAGGTTCAGGCTCTGCAAGTGACTAAATACTTCTTCATTTAATTACTACCAAGAGAGAAAGGGACAAAATAAGGTAGAGAATAAGTTGTTAAAATGGAAGACCTTTTTTGAATTTATGCAACTACTATCACCACGTTCCCAGTTAACATGCAAAGAGTCAAGGCCTGTCGTTACTTCAGGTTCAGGCTCTGCAAGTGACTAAATACTTCTTCATTTAATTACTACCAAGAGAGAAAGGGACAAAATAAGGTAGAGAATAAGTTGTTAAAATGGAAGACCTTTTTTGAATTTATGCAACTACTATCACCCCGTTCCCAGTTAACATGCAAAGAGTCAAGGCCTGTCGTTACTTCAGGTTCAGGTTCCGCAAGTGACTGTAATACTTCTTCATTTCATTACTACCAAGAGAGAAAGGGACAAAATAAGGTTAGAATAAGTTGTTAAAATGGAAGACCTTTTTTGAATTTTTGCAACTACTATCACCACGTCACCTGTTAACATGCAAAGAGTCAAGGCCTGTCGTTACTTCAGGTTCAGGTTCAGCAAGTGACTAAATACTTCCTCCTTTCATTACTACCAAGAGAGAAAGGGACAAAATAAGGTAGAGAATAAGTTGTAAAAGTGTACGACCTTTTTGTATGTGTGTTGCTACTATCACCACGTCACCAGTTAACATGCAAAGAGTCAAGGCCTGTCGTTGCTTCAGGTTCGAGGACAGCGAGGTGGCGGAGGAAGCAGCAACGGGCCCTCAGGAAAGCCAGACGGAGGTGAGCTAAGAGCCTAAGACAGTCACATCAGCTTCGTCCGGTGCCAAAACAAGGGACTGGTCGGTATTTTCAGAGGTCCGGTGCCAAAACAAGAGACTGGTCGGTGTTTTCAGAGGTCCGGTACCAAAACAAAGGACTGGTCGGTATTTTCAGAGGTCCGGTGCCAAAACAAAGGACTGGTCGGTATTTTCAGACATCTGGTGCCAAAACAAGAGACTGGTCGGTATTTTCAGAGGTCCGGTACCAAAACAAGGGACTGGTCGGTGTTTTCAGACATCTGGTGCCAAAACAAGAGACTGGTCGGTGTTTTCAGAGGTCCGGTGCCAAAACAAAGGACTGGTCGGTATTTTCAGACATCTGGTGCCAAAACAAGGGACTGGTCGGTATTTTCAGACATCTGGTGCCAAAACAAGGGACTGGTCGGTATTTTCAGAGGTCCGGTGCCAAAACAAAGGACTGGTCGGTATTTTCAGACATCTGGTGCCAAAACAAGGGACTGGTCGGTATTTTCAGACATCTGGTGCCAAAACAAGGGACTGGTCGGTATTTTCAGAGGTCCGGTGCCAAAAACAAGGGACTGGTCGGTATTTTCAGACATCTGGTGCCAAAACAAGGGACTGGTCGGTATTTTCAGACATCTGGTGCCAAAACAAGGGACTGGTCGGTATTTTCAGAGGTCCGGTGCCAAAACAAAGGACTGGTCGGTATTTTCAGACATCTGGTGCCAAAACAAGAGACTGGTCGGTATTTTCAGACATCTGGTGCCAAAACAAAGGACTGGTCGGTATTTTCAGACATCTGGTGCCAAAACAAAGGACTGGTCGGTATTTTCAGACATCTGGTGCCAAAACAAAGGACTGGTCGGTATTTTCAGACATCTGGTGCCAAAACAAGTGACTGGTCGGTATTTTCAGACATCTGGTGCCAAAACAAGGGACTGGTCGGTATTTTCAGACATCTGGTGCCAAAACAAGGGACTGGTCGGTATTTTCAGAGGTCCGGTGCCAAAACAAAGGACTGGTCGGTATTTTCAGACATCTGGTGCCAAAACAAGGGACTGGTCGGTATTTTCAGACATCTGGTGCCAAAACAAGAGACTGGTCGGTGTTTTCAGAGGTCCGGTGCCAAAACAAGGGACTGGTCGGTATTTTCAGACATCTGGTGCCAAAACAAGAGACTGGTCGGTGTTTTCAGACATCTGGTGCCAAAACAAGAGACTGGTCGGTATTTTCAGAGGTCCGGTACCAAAACAAAGGACTGGTCGGTATTTTCAGACATCTGGTGCCAAAACAAGAGACTGGTCGGTATTTTCAGACATCTGGTGCCAAAACAAGAGACTGGTCGGTATTTTCAGACATCTGGTGCCAAAACAAGAGACTGGTCGGTATTTTCAGAGGTCCGGTACCAAAACAAAGGACTGGTCGGTATTTTCAGACATCTGGTGCCAAAACAAGAGACTGGTCGGTATTTTCAGAGGTCCGGTACCAAAACAAAGGACTGGTCGGTATTTTCAGACATCTGGTGCCAAAACAAGAGACTGGTCGGTATTTTCAGACATCTGGTGCCAAAACAAGAGACTGGTCGGTATTTTCAGAGGTCCGGTACCAAAACAAAGGACTGGTCGGTATCCTCAGACATTTCCGCTTTGCACATCAACTATTTCCAAAGGTCATAAAGGAGATCAGTAGGGTTCTCATGAGTGTTTTTGTAGGTTCATGGTACAGAAGAAAGGTCAGACAGATTTCCAAAGGTCAAAAAGATCAATAGGGTTCTCATGAGTGTTTTTGTAGGTTCATGGTATAGAAGAAAGGTCAGACATATTTCCAAGGTCAAAAAGATCAGTCGGGTTCTTTTTTTAGGTTCATGGTATACAGAGGAAAGGTCAGACATTTCTAAGGTCCTAAAAGATCAGTCGGGCTCTTTTTTAGGTTCATGGTATACAGAAAAAAGGTCAGACCATTTCCAAGGTCAAAAAAGATCAGTCGGGTTCTTTTTGGGGGTTCATGGTATACAGAAGAAAGGTCAGACTGTATTTTCAAAGGTCAAAAAGATCAGTTGGGTTCTTTTTTGGGGTTCATGGTATACAGAAAAAAGGTCAGACTATTTTCAAAGGCCAAAAAGATCAGTCGGGTTCTTTTTTAAGGTTCATGGTATACAGAAGAAAGGTCAGACAGATTTCCAAAGGTCAAAAAGATCAGTCGGGTTCTTTTTGGGGGGTTCACGGTGTACAGAAGAAAGATCAGACAGGTTTCCAAGGTCTAAAAAGGTCAGTCGGGTTCTTTTTAAGGTTCATGGTATACAGAGGAAAGGTCAGACATATTTCCAAGGTCCAAAAAGCTCAGGCGGGCTCTTTTTTTTTAGTTTATGGTATGCAGAAGAAAGGTCAGAAAGATCAGTCGGGTTCTAATGAGTGTTTTTTTTCTCATTCATCCTCTTCCTTCTTCCTTCCCTTCAGTAAATAACCCTTTTGTCCCTCCCTTTATCTTCCTCCCTTCTCCCTTCGTTACCTTTTCTCTCCCTTTTTATCTACCTCCTCCTTAGCCTTCCATTGTTATCCTTTCTCTCCCTCAGTCCATCTCTGTTACCCTTCTCCCTCATTTCTTTTTCTTCCTCTCTCCCTCCCACAAAATACCGCCAGGGTCATTAAACTATCACCGGAAATTCCCAAATGTCCTACGAAAGCATTATGAACTCTGTGTGCTTGAGCGCTGATCCGTTTAAGAATATGGCCCTGGGACTTACCACGAGAACTAGTGATTTTGTTTCCTCTGTCAAGCATTGGGTGGTGAATCATTTCCTTTTCCTCCACGTCTATCCTGTTTAGTAAGGACCGTATCCTCAAACAGTTCACCGTTTTATTAATCCACTTAGTACTTGTTTTTATTTTTACACTTCTCCTCTGTTCCCTCTCTGTGGCAAGTAAGAAGAAAATTTACGTCAAACCTTTCCAAATAATTACTCCTATATGAATAAACTCTCATACAGAAGCTATTGGGGTTATCATAGTGTTAGATCTTACCCAAATTCTCAAGCATTTCGGAGCTTACACACCCACATTCGATAAGGCTTTCGAAGAGGTTGTGGGTATTTCCATGGGTAGTTTTTTTCCAGCAAAGAAGACAGCTCAAGGGCAAAGAAAAAAGGAAACAATAATGAAAAAAAAAAAAAATCTACTCATTGCTCCTTACGAGTCTCACTGCTACTCATTGCTTTACGAGTCTAGTGATAGTATGACAAGGCTTCTGCACCATGAACGTAAAGAAACAACCATGAAAATATTTGTTGTAAGAGGCGGAAGCGTTGAGAATACAGGTGTGTTTTACATTGGTGGTACTGTTGGTGGTTGCGGCGTTCTGCTATGCTTTACTACACTGGTGGCAGCGGTGGGATATGTACTCTACAAGGCTTCTGCACCATGGACGTGAAAGAAATACAAAGAGAACCCGATTCATCTCCCTTGAGGCCTTTGGATCTATTTGTTGTATGAGCCGGAAGTGTTGAGAATACGGACGTGTGTTACATTGGTGATACTGTTCAAGTGTTGGTGGTTACAGGGTTATGCTATGCTTTACTACACTGGTGGCAGCGGTGGGATATATACTCTACAAGGCTTTCGGACCAAGGACGGGAAAGACACTGGTGGGACTCTTACTAACCTACTCTGTGGCCTCTGCAAATAGTCGTAATAAAAGCCGGAAGCATTTGAGAGTATAAATCCATTTCTCTCTTATAAGAACATTAGAACATAAGAACGTAAGGAGTGCAAGAGGCCGTATGCCAGACTCTTTACGTTCTTATGGTCTTATGTTCTTATATGAGAGGATTTCACTGATGACATGGATTTTCTATTTCCATTTAAATGTGTATACTCTCGTTTTCTTTATTTTGTCATATTTATAACCATCCCATTTTCTTTGATTCCAGTTGTTGCATAGTACATGTGTCTGTTGTTTTCTGTGTATAGTAAGCTCGTTGTATTTACTTTCTTATATATGCAATCATCCCATTTTCTTTTATTTCAATTCTTGCACAGTACACCTGTCTTTCTTACTTCTGGTTTCGTGGAATTCCTCGTCTATTCTTTTATCCATTAGCCTCGTTTTCTCTCATTCTTGTGGTTACGCGAACGCTCACATTCCGTTTTCTCTCTTCAAGGTCGTCCAGGAAGAGGGTGAAGGAGGAGGCAGGGAGGAGGAAGGACCGAGGAGGGATGAGGAGGAGGCGGAGGAGGAGGAAGGGGAGGAAGACCAGACCTCCCCTTCCTCTGGGCGAAGATACCGGAAAATAAGGTGAGAGAGAGAGAGAGAGAGAGAGAGAGAGAGAGAGAGAGAGAGAGAGAGAGAGAGAAAGAAAGTGCGTACGTGTGTGTGTGTGTGTGTGTGTGTGTGTGTGTGTGTGATGATTATGTATACAGAAAAACACATGAAAGGAATGCCTAAGAAGATAAACAGTCTCTCTCTCTCTCTCTCTCTCTCTCTCTCTCAACATATATTATTTTCATGCTTATCTACTTCTTCCTATTCCTTTTCCTTCTCCCTTTTCCTCCATCTCTCTCTCTCTCTCTCTCTCTCTCTCTCGCAGCAAGGACATGATCAGCCTTCCCTCAAACTTCCGTCACGTCCTTCACATCGACCCGACAACCGCGGACGCTGAACACCTCTCCCAGCTACTCCAGGTCTGTCTGTCTGTCTGTCTGCCTGTCTGTCTGAGCTAGGTAGGTAGGTAGCAGCGTTACCATATTATCGTACTCACCACATTGTATTTATCATTATTAAGCCTCAAACTCTCGTACCTATACAAATTACGGAAGATTATTAAAGTTAGCGTTAAAACTGTTATTTATCGATGTTTGTTTGTTTGTTTTTGCTATACATATCAGTCAGAAACTACGAAAAGGGAATACGGTGTGTACGATAATTTGCCAACGCTGGTAGGTAGGCTAGGTAGGGAGGTAGGTAGGCTAGGTAGGGAGGTAGGTAGGCTAGGTAGGGAGGTAGGTAGGCTAGGTAGGGAGGTAGGTAGGCTAGGTAGGGAGGTAGGTAGGCTAGGTAGGGAGGTAGGTAGGCTAGGTAGGGAGGTAGGTAGGCTAGGTAGGGAGGTAGGTAGGCTAGGTAGGGAGGTAGGTAGGCTAGGTAGGAAGGTAGGTAGGCTAGGTAGGGAGGTAGGTAGGGAGGTAGGTAGGCTAGGTAGGGAGGTAGGTAGGCTAGGTAGGAAGGTAGGTAGGCTAGGTAGGGGGGTAAGTAGGCTAGGTAGGGAGGTAGGCAGGTAGGCTAGGTAGGAAGGTAGGTAGGCTAGGTAGGTAAGCTAGGTAGGGAGGTAAGTAGGCTCGGTAGGGAGGTAGGTATGATAACGTATGTATGTTTGTCTGTCTGTCTGTCTGTCTATCACCATACCCACCACCACCATCACCATCACCACCACTACCAGGGAAGCAAGGGAGTGGGACCAAACTCCTCCTTAATCCTCTGTCGTAGAAATAGAAGGCATAGTTTCGTTTGCTAAGACTCCGACAGACAAACCCAATCCCTTTCCAGCCGGCGAGAGAAAAGGAGGAAAGTCTGTATGTATGTGTTTAAGTATGTAATAACTCTTCCACTAAACTATTTGCCGACGATAGTTTACTGTTTAGAGCAGTAAAGACTACTGACGAGTCGTCAGTGACGACTGCAGACTACTACAAAACGACTTGGACGCCCTCGAGCGGTGGGAACGCACCTGGCAGATGCACTTCCGACCAGACAAATGCAAACTATTAAGATTCACCAGAGCGCACAACCCCCTCCATCACACTTACACTCTCCACAATTCAAATTTACAATCAGTTCACACACACAAGTACCTTGGTATCCATCTCTCAACTAACTTGAAATTCAACACCCACAAATACCATATCAGTGCCACAGCCAACAGAACACTGGGGTTCCTGAGGAGGAATTTACATAACTGCACACCTGACATTAAACACATAGCTTATGACACACTTGTGAGACCAACACTGGAATACTGCTCCACGGTGTGGGATCCTTACACACACAGAAACATTGATAGGTTAGAACAAATCAACACCAAGGCGGCAAGATTCATTACAAACAATTACACTCGAACGCCCGGAACCACAACACGGATCAAACAACAGATAAACATGGACCCTCTTCACATACGCAGACAAGCACACAGACTTACACTTATGTACAAGATCACAAACACTCACATTGACATTAACCCACAAACATACCTACACAACGCAAACAGTCAACGTACTCGTAACACACACATCCATATAATACCATGCAAACATATCACACTAACACTGACGCATACAAGCACTCATACTTTCCACGCACCATACGTGACTGGAACAGCCTCCCTCAACAGATTTTAGACTGCGGTACAATAGACTCATTCAGAAAACAAATACATACTCACTTGTCACCACAACACACCAACACTAACAATTACACTTGATTCACTTCCCTCCCCTGCACACTCGGCTCCCCCGTCCCCCCAACAGCCAACAAATATGCGTGTTATGCACCTGTACGGGAGCCCTGCGCATCATTTATCTAGATCCAGATCCAGATGTATGTATGTATATGTAAGGTGTAGGAAACATCTCAAGGGCAAGAATCAAAAAAGAAACTAAGAAAATACATAAAAAGTCGCCAATCTGTTGCTCCTGCAGAAGCTAGCAGACGAAGTGTCCAAGAGAGAGAGAGAGAGAGAGAGAGAGAAACGTCTTGATATTCCCCTCTTGTATGTATGTATGTAGGATGTATGTATGTATGACGTTGGGCTGTGGGTAGAATAATAGTTTTTTTTTTCGTTTTTCTTTATTTTGTTTTATTTTCATTCTTGTTTGTGGTAATTTTTTTGGTGTGCCTGATCTTTTTTTTCTTTGCCATTTCTTCTTTTTAACGATCCGGTTTTTCTTGTTTTTTGTAATCAACATAATAATAATAATAATAATAATAATAATAATAATAATAATAATGATACTACTACTACTATACTACTACTACTACTACTACTACTACTTCTACTAATGATAATAATAATAATAATAATAATAATAATAATAATGATAATAATAATAATAACTAATAACTCACAGACAACGAACGACTCAGAGTACGACCTTCAGAACGACCAGGAACAACAACAACAACAACAACAGCATCATCATCATCATCATCATCAGCAGCAGCAGGACCATAACGAGCCGACCCCCCAAAAGGACCCCCCACAGCCCCCCCCTACGGCCCCCAAGCCCACGCGACCCTCCCTACGTGTGAGGTGAGAGAGAGAGAGAGAGAGAGAGAGAGAGAGAGAGAGAGAGAGAGAGAGAAGACATCCCCTCCCAAAAAAAGTATAAAAAGAATAGATGAAGAGAAAAGAGGAGGAGAGAGAAAAGAAAATAAACGAAGGGAAAGGAAAGAGAGAACAAAATGGAGAGAAGAAAATAACGAATAAGGGAGATAGAAAGGAAGAAAGAATAGAAGAAAAAAGCGGATGATAAGGAGAAAAATTATACTGATGAGAGAGAGAGAGAGAGAGAGAGAGAGAGAGAGAGAGAGAGAGAGAGAGAGAGAGAGAGAGAGAGAGAGAGAGAGAGATTCATATAGATTTACACATGATCTTTAATTTATATAGATATCCATTGAGAGAGAGAGAGAGAGAGAGAGAGAGAGAGAGAGAGAGAGAGAGAGAGAGAGAGAGAGAGAGAGAGAGAGAGAGAGAGAGAGAGAGAGAGAGAGAGAGAGAGAGAGAGAGAGAGAGAGAATTTTCATATAGATTTACATAGATTTACACATGATCTTTAATTTACATAGATATCCATAGAGAGAGAGAGAGAGAGAGAGATTTTCATATATAGATTTACATAGATTTACACATATGATCTTCAATTTACATAGATATCCATAGATGCACATTATAACCGGTCCACCTCTCATATGCTCTTTCTCCCCTCCCCTCGCCCCCCTTCTTCCCCCGCCTCCCCCCAGGAAGAAGATGATCGGGCCCCCCACGAATTTCCAACACCTGGACCACATTTCGGTTGGGGAGCGACTCACGGGCCCGGAGTCCCCCCCACCCCACCTCTCCCCCAACTCCCCCCTCCCCCGCCTCCCCCCTACGCCACCTGGGGGAGAACTGGGGGAGCCTGGGGGTTATGAGACCATCTGGGAATACCAAGAGGAGGCCCATACCCCTTCCCCCCCTCCACATTCACCCTACCCCCCTCCTCCCCCTCCTCCACATTTCACCCCTCCTCCTCCTCCTCCACATTTCACCCCTCCTCCTCCTCCTCCACATTTCACCCCTCCTCCTCCACCTACCACTCCTCCCCCTGTCTCTCTCCCCTCCTCCCCTCCCCCTTTCTCTCTCCCCTCCTCCCCCTCCCCTTCCTTCCTCCCCCCTCCCCCTCCACATATCACCCATTCCACAAGCCCTTATGCATCCACTCCATATGAGTCATCTACTACAGCTTCTTACACGAGTTCATCCACTTCCTCCACCCAGCACTCCACTTACATCCATCACACGTCCTTCTCCACCCATCCCAGAGAGACCGTCGTCCATCTCTCCCACTCCACATCCATACCCATCACCCACTACCCGGAGCCGTCTCACTACAGCACGCCATCCGTTCACCCGTCCACAGCATCCACATCCCGTCCACTCTCATCCCCCGCCATCTCCACCTCCCCTCCCGCCTCATCCATGTCCACATCACCTCCTCATCCACACTCTGCCCCCCCGAAAAAGCCGCCCCCGCCCCCTGCCCCCTTCCCCGCCCCGTCACACCATAATGCACCAAGGTAAGAGACATAGACAGACAGACAGGCAGATAAAGGGACAGATATACAAATAGTTATAGACAGACAGACAGAAAGTGACAAATATAAATAGTTAGACAAGCTGACAAATAGATAGACAGATAGACAGACAGACAGACAAGCAGACAGGCAGATAAATGGACAGAGATATTAAGAGTTAGACAGACAGACAGACAGACAAAAAGTGACAAATATAAACAGTTAGACAGACAGACAGACAGACAAACAGGATAAAAAAGCTATAGTTTCATCGGCTGTTTATGTAGAAAATCTGAATAAGAGTGACTTTTATATATATGTTTAAAGAGGAAATTAGTGCTAAGATAAATACTGAATAGAGCAAAAAAAAAAAAAAAAAAAAAATTAGGCAGTTTTTACATATATTCTTTTTTTTCTTTATGCATTTTACTTATTTATTTATTTATTTATTTATTTGTCTTATTTTTCTTTAACTCGCAGAAATCGAAGTCCAACGAAGAGCAAAAGTTTCCATGCCGACTTTACTCAATTTCGCATTCCACCTCCACCTGGCCAGAACGGGTGAGTGTCTGTCTGTCTGTCTGTCTGTCGTTTTATGCTTGTCTGTCCATCTTTACGTGTGTGGGGTGTGTGTGCTTCTGTTTGTCTGTTCGTTTCTGTCCGTCTGTCTCTTTTTCAATCTCCGTCTGTCTGTCTGTTCCTGTCTGTCTGTCTCTTTCTCAATCTCTGTCTGTCTGTCTTCACCTCTCGTACGTCTGTCTACTTCTTTCTTTTTATCTCTCTATCTGCCTGTCAGAGAGAGAGAGAGAGAGAGAGAGAGAGAGAGAGAGAGAGAGAGAGAGAGAGAGAGAGAGAGAGAGAGAGAGACGAGTGGTTAAGTAACATCTAAGGTAACTTGCTTCTCTCATTTCAGTGGTTTATAAAGTAAGAGGAGGAAGAGGAGAAGGAGGAAGAGGAGGAGGAGGGGGCGTGGGGGGAAGGGGTAGGAGGAGTCACCCCCACCCCCTTCCTCACACATTGCCTCCCTCCCCCCCTCTCACAACGCCCCCCCCTCCTCCCTACAACTACCCCCCCCCACACACACACACACTTGGTTCCTTCACGTCAGCTATAAATGTAAAGTAAGCATCAGTAGTAGTAGTAGTAGTAGTAGTAGTAGTAGTAGTAGTAGTAGTAGTAGTAGTAGTACTTGTGAGAATGAGAATAAGAATAAGATGAAAACTGGAATATTGTCTTTTTGTATGTTGAGGTATTTCTTTCTTTCTTTCTTTGTTTATTCATTTGTTTATTCATCCATTCATTCATTCATTCTTTTCTTCATTCATTTACTCATTCATTTATTTATTCATTCATTCATTCATCCAACCATCCATTCACTCATTCATTCATACATTCATTCATTCATCCAACCATCCATTCACTCATTAATTTATTATTCATTCATTCATTCATTCATCCAACCATCCATTCATTCATTCATTCATTCATCCATTCATTCACTCATTCATTCATACATTCTTTCCTTCATTCGTTTATTCATTCACCTATTTATTCATTCATTCATATCCTCAGCACTGGGTCGAGGAGGAGTGACCGGACCTAACACCTGACTTCCGGGCGACAGGTGACCTTCAGGGCGGCGCCGAGGCAGGACGAGGGACGCGAGGGAGGCGGCAGAGCATGACAGACAACCATCCCAGCAGTCCCCTCCCCCCACAGTCCCCTCCATGGTCCCCCCCCCTGCCTCCCCCCCCCTCCTTTTACCTACTCTCTCACCTGACGGAAATGGACTCCTCTCCCCTCCCCCTCCCTTTGTTCTTACCTCTTATTAGATTATTATTTATTATCTAGAAAACCAAAGCTAATCATTCGGCTATATTATCCTGTTGTTATTGTTATTATCATTATTATTATTATTATTGTTATTACTGTCAGTGACCTTTAAGCAACTTGACAGACTATGTTAAAAGTTTGTAATCACACCCACAAGAAGAAGAATATGAAGAAA
Source organism: Eriocheir sinensis (assembly GCF_024679095.1). Lineage (NCBI taxonomy): Eukaryota > Metazoa > Arthropoda > Malacostraca > Decapoda > Varunidae > Eriocheir > Eriocheir sinensis. Next base: position 7,820,128 of record NC_066567.1, on the reverse strand, counting down.
AAGAAGACGAAGAAGAAGAAGAAGAAGAAGAGGAAGAAGAAGAGGAAGAAGATGAAGAGGAATAAGAAAAAGAAAAAGAAGAGAAAGAAGAAAAAAAAGGAAAAGAAGAAAAAGAAGAAAAATAAAAAGAAAAAGAAGAAGAAGAAGAAGAAGAAGAAGAAAAAGATGACACACACACAAGAGTTCAAACATAACACTAAGAGATAACACGTGTAACATAAGGAGAGGAAGGACGTGAATGATTGTAAGTCTATTCTCTTTATGTATTTCCTTCCGTCTATTAGAGTGTGTATTTACGTTCATTACATTTTTTAATAAAGATTTAACCGGTGCTTTCCATATCAACTTACTGGCCTCAGCGTTATTCTATTTATCTCTTTACTTAATTAATTAGTTAGTTAGTTAGATATTGTGTAAGTTTTTGTGTGGTTTTAGATTTGGAGGAGAAGGTGAAGGCGAAAAGAAGTTGAACACTCTATATAGTTAGTTAGTTAGTTAGTTATTGTGTAAGTTTGTGTGTGTCAAATATACGAATGGTCTTAGATTTGTAGGAGGAGAAGGAGGAGGAGGAGGAGGAGAAGGTGAAAGCGAAAATAAATTGAACATTCTATTTATTTATCTATTTACGTAGTGAGTTAGTTATTGTGTAAGTTTGTGTGTGTGAAATAGGTATACGAATGGTCTTAGATTTGGAGGAGAAGGAGAAGGAGAAGGAGGAGGAGGAGGAGGGAAGTGAAAGGGAAAAGAAGTTGAACATTACATATTTCATCAGCTCCGCCTCACCTGACTTATTAGCTGCCCGTGAATAAAAGGACACAGGTGAGAAACAGAAGGATATTGGAGGCTTAGGAGATATTAAGGTAAGGAAATGGGCGGGAGGGAGAAGGATTAACCACGGACATTCAAGGGGATTACAATACACAGGGGAAGAAATGGGAGAGATTTACGAAGGAAACTATAGAAAAAATGGGGATCATATACAGAACACAGGGAAAGGAATGCTAGGGAATGATACAGGGATTTACGAAGGAAACTATAGAAAAAATGGGGATTACAGAACACAGGGAAAGGAATGCTAGGGAATGATACAGGGATTTACGAAGGGAACTATAGAAAAAATGGGGATTACAGAACACAGGGAAAGGAATGCTAGGGAATGATACAGGGATTTACGAAGGGAACTATAGAGGGAAGCGGAAATATCAAGGTAAGGAGATATCGTTTTATTCAAGGACAGGAGGATTATAGCAGAAATAAAATAAATCCGTTGGTTACCTATATGTGAGGATCTTCAAAATTATATAGATACTATGCTAATACTGATTGGTTTTATTTGGTATGAGTTAGTTCATCAAATAACATATTCCGCAATCCCCTACGAAATACCAAAAAAAAGAAAAGAAAAAAAAAGATTACATTCATATAAAATCCGACAAAGAAATCACGACAATCAAGACACCTCTCCACCCGAAATTGACCTCTCTTTTGGGTACTATTTAATGTGAGTAGCGCGCTTTTTTTTATTATTTTTTATTACTACTAATTTTGTTGCCCTTGAGCCGTAGTCCTTTGATGTAAAAAAAAAATATAATACAGAACAATACAGAGCAAGATAATACAACAAATACAATATAATACACAAGGAAGAAAGAAGTTAGATGTTTATATTATTTGCTATTTAGATGCTCATTTGAGGCTTTGAATCAAACAAACAGACGCTTATTTGACCTGTTTTGGCGCGCTGGTGTTGATGGCCGCGTTTGAATTTCGGGTCCACCTAAAATCGCTCTCCCGAGGCCATTAATGGAGGAATAACCCCCCGGGAGCTTCGCCAGGTGAGGATTGACTCGACAGGTAATAATGAGAGGCCTATGATAACTTTACCTTGCCCTTGAACCGTAAATGAGGATGTAAACACCTTGGTCCTGCCCTCCTGCCGCCCGCCCCTTGTTTACGCGCCCTTCACACCACTGGTATGATGCTCTGGGGTCGTTTTTATGGCTTTATTTGTTGCTTGAGTCGTCTTGGCGTGTTTTGTTACCCAGGGTCGCCTCTTGTACTTGTGTTCCTGTGCTGGGGAGGCTGCCGTGTCGTTGGCCTCATCTCCAGTGGGGTTCAAGGGGTTTACCTTTTCCGGGCATTCATTTCAATCTTTCTTACTGAATTGCTCATGATTACAGGACACAGGGAAATAAATGGGAATGGTTTATGAGGGAAACTATAGAAGGAAAGGGCATTATAAGAGACGCAGGGAAGGGTATGGGTGAGAGAGAGGAATTTACCAGGGAAACTAAAGAAAAAAGGGGGATTACATAACACAGGTAAGGGAATGTTGCTCTACTTGACCGGATTTTACTGAAGTCAAGTGAAAAAATTCGGACCCACATGAACGGTACCACTTTTGTAGGCTTTTTAGTTATGTCTTGAGGCCTCAGTCGTGTTGGCCCTCTGCTGGTGTCCCTATCGGTGAGGGCCACTTAGTCTGGTTTTGAGTGTGTTATTGCCTAGCTACTTGTGGTGTGGCCTGGCACTGCCCTAAGGAAAGTGTCGAGACTTCATTTGGACTTATTCACTGAGCAGTTCTTCATTTCTCTTATCTCCTCAGGTTGGGTGTGAACTCAAATTTTAAATTCTCCCCGCTCAGGTTAGAGATACTTCCTCGGCACACCAGGCAAGAACGCACTATCACCACCACTATTTGAAGAGTCCGTAAATCTTGATCCCTGTCTCTTTGCTGTGGATATTTCATTTATAGATACTCCATCTGTTATGCTCATCACCTTCATTCCAGGGTCGCCAAAATGTATATCAAGTCAATAGTGGTAGACGGCTTCAAGAGCTATGGGCAGCGCACGGAGATCAACGGCTTTGACCCGCTCTTCAACGCCATCACGGGGCTCAACGGCTCCGGCAAGTCCAACATCCTCGACTCCATCTGCTTCCTCCTCGGCATCACCAACTTGAGCCAGGTGGGCGGCGGTGCTAGTTGTGTGTTTGGGTTTTTTATGATAGTTCCTTTAGGATAGCAATCTCACACAAGGTTAATACTCACATTCAGTGCACTTTTTATCAGCTTCCAGAATTTTTTTTAATCTTCAATGTAATGATGTAAAAAGTTTATGAGAGCATCCTAGCACATTGCATTTTGAGAGTGGAGAGTCAGGTTGTGTTAGGTTAGACTTAGTTTGGTTAGATTTCTTAAGGTTAATTATATACAACATTCAGTAAACAGTAATGGTTGTGTGTATGTGTGGGGGCTTCGTAGTGGCTCACAACCGAATGAGCCCGGGTTCGATTCTCGGGCGGAGTGGAAAAATTTGGGCGGCTTTTCCAATACCCTACGCCCCTGTCCACCCAGCAGTGAATGGGTACCAGGTATTAATCGGGGGTTGTGTCCCGTCTCCTGGGATCTGTTTCCTTCTTCTATAATTCCTTCCCCTTCTGTCTCTCTCCGGCATATGACCACAGGTGTTGTGCCGACTAAACGAAACTTTCAAACTTGTGTGTACGTGTGGCCAGCGGGCTTTCATGTGTGTGTTGCTTCCTTTGCATATGGTTTGTGTTGCTTCCTTTACCGTAACAATGAAAGTCCTGTGTTCTGTGTTTCAGGTGCGAGCCACAAACCTTCAGGAGCTGGTGTACAAGAATGGCCAGGCGGGCGTCACCAAGGCCACCGTCTCCATCACCTTCGACAACACCGACAAGAAGCAGAGTCCCATCGGCTATGACCACTACGCCGAGGTGACCATCACGCGCCAGGTAAAAATAAAAAAGGCATAATTTGTACAGTAATAATCATTGTAATACCTTGAAGAACATGATGATTTGTACCGTAAAAGTCATCGCCAGTAATAACAGTGATAATGATACGAGGTTGAATAAAGAAGAATCAACAAAACTGAATAAATTACTATGTACTCTTTACTTTTGTCTATTAATGGCAGCGGCGAGTAGCGGGCTTTTTTTTTCACTTTTTGTTGCCCTTGAGCCATTTCCTTTGTTGTAAAAAAACAAACAAACAAACAAGGACAGTACTCAATGTTAGGTTAGGTTAGGTTAGGATTGTACTGAATGTTGCCTAATCAATCCATCAACTGTTGCAGGTTGTGATTGGCGGGCGTAACAAGTACATGATCAACGGCAGCACAGTGCAGAACAGCCGCGTGCAGGACTTCTTCCGCTCAGTTCAGCTTAATGTGAACAACCCGCACTTCCTCATCATGCAGGGACGCATCACCAAGGTCCTCAGCATGAAGCCGCCGGAGGTGAGGATGTCTGTTTTGTGGCGGAGAGTAATGTGACTTATGTGGATTAGGTTAACTATAGTGGTTGGTGTTAGTTAACCTTAAGCAATTTCATATCAGTAACATGAAAAGCAGAAAAAAAGGAAAAGTGGGTATATTTGTGTTTGCTTCATTTTGTTCATGTTCTTAATTTTCTTTTTATAATCATTGTCATCTTTTCTTTTTCTTTTTCTCCCTCTTCTTTTTATTCCTCCTATTCATCATCTACTTCCACAACTTATACTTCTTCCTCTTTTTCTTGTACTTGTTCTTGCATTTTTTGTTCTTATTCTGCTTTTTCTTTTGTTGTATTGTTCTTTTTCTTACTGTTGTTCTTGTTCTTTCCCCCCTTGAGCTGCCTCATTTACTGTAGAAAATAAATAAATAGATAAATAGAAAAAAAAAATTACATTCTCATCCCCCCCTGCCCGGCCGCCCGCAGATCCTGGCCATGATCGAGGAGGCCGCCGGCACCCGCATGTACGAGGCCAAGAAGCAGCAAGCGGAGAGGACCATCGAGAAGAAGGACGCCAAGCTGCTGGAGATGTCAACGGTGAGGGGCGGCAAGCTTTTATTTATTTATTTTTTTTCTCCTTTTTTTTTCCACTTGTTTTCAATATTTTCATTTTAGCTTTTTTTTTTTTTACTGTAAAAAAATATGAAAAAACAATGCCTTTTTTTTTGTTAGCTACTGTAAAAAAAAATAAAATTGCCCTTTTCTTTTTTTCTTGTCTGTTAGTTACTGTAAAAAAAAAAAGATGAAAAAAACAACAATGCCCTCTCTTTGGTTTTTATTTTATTTACTTACTATTTTTTTACTTGTACTTATATATTTGTTTATTTATTTACTTAATTTTTACTCATTTTTCATTATTATTATTATTATTATTATTATTATTATTATTATTTTCTGCTTTTCCTCGCTTGTCTTCTATTTTTCATTCTTTCATTCTTCATCTTTTTTCCCTTTCACTTGCTCCTTTTCTCTCTTCCTTCCTTCCTTCCTTCTCTCTCTCCTTCTCCCCTGTCTGTCTTTCTTCTATTTCCTTCCCTCCTATCTTCCCTTTCTTCCCTCATTGTCTTTCTTTCTCATCATCCTTTTTTCCTTCTTTATTTATTTCCCTCTCTCTCCTTCCCATCTTTCCTCCTCTTAATCTAAATGGATCACGTTGCTTCAGATCCTGGTGGAGGAGATCACGCCGACCCTCACCAAGCTGAAGGAGGAGCGCTCGATGTACCTGGAGTATCAGAAAGTGCAGAGGGAGTTGGAGCACCTCACCAAGCTATACATCGCCTACAAGTTCGTCACGGCTCAGGTACGTTGGCCAGGCAGGTGATGGTAGCTGATGGGGTGTGCTGGTGATGGTAGGTGAAGGGGTATGCTGGTGATGGTAGCTGAAGGGGTATGCTGGTGATGGTAGCTGAAGGGGTATGCTGGTATGGAGATAAAAAGGAAACAGAGAAGAATGACATTTCAGTTAAGAAAGTTACATAATACTGAAAAGGAAAGTGTGTAAACAAGAAGAAAAGAGGAACGAGAGGAGGAGGACCTAAGAAGCGATTCAAAGCGATACAGGTCAAAAGAAGGAGAAGAAGAAAAAGGGGTATCCTGGTGATGGTAGGTATAGGGGTATGCTCTCTCTTCCCTGATGACCTAAACTGTTTACCGAAATAATACCGCTTTTAGAAGGTAAACACAGAACTCTTTGGCTGCAGGAGACAAGTGAGAAGGCGCAGGAGGGGCTGGACGAGGCGAAAAAGGAGATTCAGGACCTGCAGAAGAAGATCACTGACGGGGAAGCGGAAGTGAAGAAGCTGGAGAACGAAATCGTGGCCCTGCAGGAACAGCGCGATAGAGTACGTGGACGAGAGGGACTGTTAGTGTAGGAGTGATTGATGTGATGTTTGTTTTGTAGCGTGGAGAGTGTGTAAAGATCAAGAAGAGTTATGTATTAGTGAGAGAGAGAGAGAGAGAGAGAGAGAGAAATATACAGACAAAAAGATGGAAAGGAAGAAAGAGAAAGAAAAGATAAATGTATGAATGAATAAAGAAGATAGATAGATACAGAGAGAGAGAGAGAGAGAGAGAGAGAGAGAGAGAGAGAGAGAGAGAGAGAGAGAGAGAGAGAGAGAGAGAACTTCATGGGATAGCCTACAAACTATATATACATTTTTTTTTTCTCATAAAATTGTCACGCGTTCTAAGTTCCGCCATTGCCTCAGGACACGGGCGAGAAGCTGCAGGAGGTGGAGAAGGTGCTGAAGGAGAAGGAGAAGGCCAGCGTGATGAAGAGCGCCTCCCTCAAGAACATGAAGGAGACTCTCAAGGCCGAGGAGAAGAAGAAGAAGCAGCTCGAGAAGTCCCTGGCTGACGTAAGTGTTTTTTTTATTTATTTATTTATTTATTATTATTATTGTTATTATTATTATTATTTTTATTGTTGTTGTTGTGTAGAGCAGTGCCATTGGTCTTTATTTTTCTTCTTTCTGTCTTTTTTCTTGATTTATTTACTTATTTTTCTTTTGTTTTTCTTTATTCTATCCCCTTTTTGTTGCTTTTCTTTTTTATTTTGCATTCTTTTCTCTCCTTTTTAATTTTTTTTGTTTGCTTTGCTTTTTCTTCTTTCCTTGTCTTTTTTCTTTTTTCTCCCCTTTTTTTCTTGATTCATTTTATTGTTTTTTTTTCTTGTTTTGCTTTTTTCTATCCCTTTTTTTTGCTTTTCTTTTTTTTCATTCTTTTCTCCATTTTTTTCTGTTTGTCTTCCTTTTTTCTTCTTTCCTTGTCTCTTTTCTTTATTCTTTTTTCCCTTTCCCCTTGAGCTAAACCCTGTCCCATAAAAAAACACACACACTGGAAAACAAGAAACAACACTCTATTTTCCCACCTCAGGACATAAAGGCGCTGGAGAAGAAGCGTTCGGAGGGGGAGCAGCTGCAGGGGAACTTCGACAGCATGAGGGCCAAGGACCAGACTGACGGGGAGGCGTTGGCGGCGGCGGAGCGACGATTGCAGGCCATTAGCTCCGGCATGTACTCTGCGGGCGATGGCGAGGATGCAACGTTGGAGGAGCAGCTGATGAGTATGTTCATTCGTTGGGGTGCTCAGTATCAGGGGTGTGGAGTGACGAGTCTTACATAAAAAATTCCATCTCCAACTCCGACTCCAGGAAATTTTAAGGTTGTGACTTCGACTCCACCTCCTTCCCCCTTCCCCTCTTCGGCAGTACAGTGGTGGGCAAATAAGACACCACCACACCCAGTCACACAACATCACACGTATCGTAAAGGAGTTGGGAGTTGGAGATATTTTTATCTACTCCAACTTTGACACTGAGTTCACCCAAAAGTAGGTGACTCCAGCGACTCCAACTCCACACTCCTACTCTGTATACACACTTTATTGCTTGCTATTGAAATTGGCAGTAATTGCAGTGTTGTTTAGGTGGTAGGTGGCTTTCTCTATATCTAAGAAGAGTGAGCAGAGGTGTATCAAGCATGTATTAGATTAGTGATATTGTATGGAGCAGAAACATGGGCTCTAACTAGAAAATTGATGGAGGTATTGAGAGCAAGTGATCGCAGAATGCTGAGGTATATGGCGGGGATCAGGTGGCAAGACAGGGTGTCCAGTGCAGATGTAGCTAACAGATGTGGAGTAGAGGACCTGGAAACAGTGCTCAGAAGGGAAAGACTGATGGTTTGGACATGTAAAGAGAGCAGGGGAGGATACAGTGCTGGGAGTTTTGGAGAGATTGGAGGTAGAAGGAAGGAGACCAGTTGGTAGACCTAGGAAAACATGGAGAAGGTGTATACAAGAAGACTTGGCATTGATGGGATTGGAAGAGTGAAAATGGACGTTAAACAAAATGATGATGATGATGATGAGTGTTGGCAGCTATTCAGTGCTGTCATTGGTATCCAAGGCTCATTTTCTTGGTTATGATATTGGTGGTATTTTTTCATTTATATTTTGTTAGCCCTTGGTCGGTCTCCTTTATAATGAAAAAATAGAAAAGATATTGTCATTATCATTTTCACCCGCAGGGGCCAAGGCCAGCATCACCGAAGCCAAGACAGCCACCAAGCAGGCCGAGATGAAGCTCATGCACAGCCGGAACGCACTCAAGCAGAAGCAGCAGGAGATGAGGTCAACGGCAGCACAGTACGAGAAGGACAAATCCATTCTCACCCGCATGGAGAAGCAAGTGACCAACCTCCAGGTGTGTGTGGGTGTGGGTGTGGGTGTGGATGAGTGTGTGGGTGTGGTTGTTTGTGTACGTGTGTGGGTGTGGTTGTTTGTGTACGTGTGTGGGTGTGGTTGTTTGTGTACGTGTGTGGGTGTGGGTTTGTGTACGTGTGTGGGTGTGGTTGTTTGTGTACATGTGTGGGTGTGGTTGTTTGTGTACGTGTGTGGGTGTGGTTGTTTGTGTACATGTGTGGGTGTGGTTGTTTGTGTATGTGTGTGGGTGTGGGTGTGTGTTTGTGTACGTATGTGTGTGTAGTTGAGATATACCTTTTGGCTCAGTGCTAGAGTGTCTGCCTTTCATCTCCGTACCGTGGGTTGGAATCCTGGGCAGTATGTTTTTTGTTTTGCTGAATAGATCAATTTCTCATGTGATTCGAGGAGCATAATCACCCTTCAAGTCATGTACGTGTGATAGAGGCACCTAGTTGTGTGTGTCAAGTTTACTGCTGTTTTTTTTCTTCCTTTCTGCAGCCTTTCTTTCATTTTTTCCTACTTTCATCTTTTACATATTTTTATTTTATTTATTTGTTTATTTTATGTAGCACAGTATTCATGTTTTAGTTTTCCTTTTCCTGTTTCTTCTTTTCTGCAGCTTTTCTTTTTTTCTTCCTTTGCTTCCTGATTTATTTATATGTATGTTTATGTGTGTGTTTATATGTATGTGTATGTATATATGTGTGCGTGTGTGTGTTTCAGAGTCAGCTGGAGGAGATGGACTACGATGACGGGCGTGTGGAGCAGCTGGAGGCGGAGCAGCACGCCCTCAACCAACAGATCGGCGGACTGCAGGAGAAAGTGGACCGGCTGGAGTCAAGGTCAGTTTGTCAATCTCAGTGCCAGATTTTTAAGGACTTGGTTAGTCTGCATTCTATTCTATTCTACATTCTGGTTATTATACATTATTCTACATTACATTCTATTCTACATTACATTATTCTGTTCTACATTCTGGTTATTCTGCATTCTACATTCTATTTCTCTGTTATTCTACATTCTATTTGTTATTTAGGGCCATATTACAAGTTGAATCCCAGAAGTTTCAGGTCCCTACAGAGTTTGGGATGAATAACTGTAAGGACCTGAACCTTCTTTGACGTGTAATACAGCCCCTAAACTGACCTTTGTAGGGACCTGAACCTTCTTTGACGTGTAATACAGCCCCTAAACTGACCTTTGTAGGGACCTGAAACTTCTTTGACGTGTAATACAGCCCCTAAACTGACCTTTGTAGGGACCTGAAACTTCTTGGACTTGTAATACGGCCCCTAAACTGACCTTTGTAGGGACCTGAAACTTCTTGGACTTGTAATACGGCCCCTAAACCGACCTTTGTAGGGACCTGAAACTTCTTGGACTTGTAATACGGCCCCTAAACCGACCTTTGTAGGGACCTGAAACTTCTTGGACTTGTAATACGGCCCCTAAACCGACCTTTGTAGGGACCTGAAACTTCTTGGACTTGTAATACGGCCCCTAAACCGACCTTTGTAGGGACCTGAAACTTCTTGGACTTGTAATACGGCCCCTAAACCGACCTTTGTAGGGACCTGAAACTTCTTGGACTTGTAATACGGCCCCTAAACCGACCTTTGTAGGGACCTGAAACTTCTTGGACTTATGTCACCCCCTAAACCGGCCTTTGTAGGGACCTGAAACTTCTTGGACTTGTAATACGGCCCCTAAACCGACCTTTGTAGGGACCTGAAACTTCTCGGATTCGACCTGTAATACGGCCCTCAGTCCAAAGTTTCCTCTCAGATTTCTCTTACAACTTTTGCTTCCTTTGCTTTCGTATTTTTTTCTTTATCTTTTTTTTATATTTTTTTTTTATTAACTCATGCCTACAATAACTTCTTTTTTTCTTTGATTTCTTTTCTTTTCTTTTAGCATAGTTCATCTAGTCTGCTGCCTCCTTTCCTGTATAAATAGATTAATAAAAATGTCTCCTAATCATGAATAAAATAAAATTAGATAAATACAATAAAATAAATGAAAATAAAATAAATGAAGTGTTCAAATTCATAAAAACGTATTACCTACTCATGAATAAATTAATGAAAACATCGTATTTTTTACCCATTCATCGCCAACAGGTAAAAAATACAATAAAAATAAATAAAAGTAAGATAAACAAAGTAAAATGAGTTGAAATTAATAAAAACGTATTGTCTGCTCATGAATAAATTAATGAAAATGATGCATCTTTTACCCATTCATTGCCAACAGGTACCCACAACTGTGCTTCAACTACAAGGAGCCTGAGAGGAACTTTGACCACTCCAGCGTGAAGGGTCTGGTGGCCAAGCTTGTGGGCCTCCGCGACTCCAAGACTGCCACGGCCCTTGAGGTTGTGGCCGGCGGAAAGGTAACGCATATATATTGACTTATTTTTATTTATTTATTTATTTTGTTTCGTGCAGTATTTGAGTTTTCCCTTTCCTGTTCTTTCCTCCTTTCTGCAGCCTTTCTTTTTTTTTTTTCCTACTTCATCTTTTATTTATTTTTTTGTTTATTTTATTTAGTAGTGTTTGTGTTTTAGTTTTCCTTTTCCTGTTCTTTCTTTTCTGCAGCCTTTCTTTCTTTTTTTTCCTACTTCATCTTTTATTTATTTTTTTGTTTATTTTATTTAGTAGTGTTCGTGTTTTAGTTTTCCTTTTCCTGTTCTTTCTTTTCTGCAGCCTTTCTTATTTTTTTTCTTTTGCTTCGTGATTTATTTTCTCTATCTTTTATTTTTAGTTTTCTTTATTCTTTACTCATTCCTACAACAACTTTTTCTTTTTTCTTTTTATTTCTGATTTTCTTTTAGCATTTTTCTCTTTCCTACCTTCTCCCTTTATTCTCCCTTTCTTCTTTCCTTTCTTTCTTTCTTCAGCCTCTCTCTCTTCAGCCTTTCTTTCCATCATTCCTTCCTATATTCCTTTCTCTTCTTTTATTTCCTGCCTTCTTTTTCATTTATTTATCATTCTCTGTGTTTCCCTCTCGTGCCCACAGCTGTACAACGTCATCGTGGACACTGAGGTCACAGGCAAGAAGCTGCTACAGAGGGGTCAGCTGCAGTCCCGGGTCACCTTCATCCCCCTCAACAAGATCGCCGGCAGGTCCATTGACGCCCGCACTGTGCACGCCGCTGAGTCCCTGGTGAGTTTTGTTTTTCTTTTCCTTATTTTTATTATTTTATTTTTTTTACCATCCACTTGTTGCGTTTTGTTGTCACCCCCATTTGTTACTCAGCCATCCTTTCACTTTCTTTCCTTCTATCTTTCTTTTCTTTCTACCCGCCTGCTACTCTTTACTATTAGCCTCTTTGTTACTTTCTTAACCATCACTTTACTTTCTTTTCTCATTATTCTTTTTCTTTTTTAATTTTTTTTTTCTGCTTTCATTTTGTTACTCCCCTTAACCATCATTTTACTTTCTTTTCTCATTATTCTTTTTCTTTTTTAATGTTTCTTTTTTTTTACTGCTTTCATTTTGTTACTCCCCTTAACCATCACTTTACTTTCTTTTCCTCTTCTCCTTTCCTTTCCTTTACATTTGTACTTTTACTTTTCCCTGATTTTTTTTTTTTTCTACTTGCCCTTTAGTTGTCTCCATTGATGTAAAAAAGAGAAAAATTTTATAACCATCAGACCATTTGTACCTTCCCTTCCCTGTAATAAGGAAAATAAATAAATAAATAAATAAACTTCATTACCATCACCAATACGCACCTTCCCTTCCGTCACCCCCCCCACAGATGTCGCGTCGACTAAACGAAACTTTCCAACTTTTTCTGTCACCCCCCAGGTAGGGAAGGAGAACGCACAGACGGCCCTCTCGCTGGTGTGCTACGAGTCCGAGCTGCACAAGGCCATGGAGTGGGTGTTCGGGACCTCCTTCGTGTGCCAGGACATGGACGTGGCCAAGCGCGTCGCCTTCCATAACAACGTGATGCGCAAGTGTGTCACGCTGGAGGGCGATGTGTTCGACCCGGCCGGAACGCTGACAGGAGGTGTGGAGGGGTTTGTTTATTCACTGTATTGTAGCGTTTATTTGTGTACTGTGTGAGGTGTCTGGAGGAGGGGACAAACAGGACTATCAGGGTCATCAGATTCAGTTCCAAAAGTGTCATGGGGCCCTCCAGGAAGATTAAAATTTGAAGGAAGGAGAAAGTACAGTAGAGGGAAGATTATAAGACTGTTCTCGAGTTTATCTGTGAAGGAAATAAAGTGAAGACTCGGTTAACTCTTGCATCAGTAATTTGGACAGTACGGAAATAAAAGAGGTTGAAAGAAGCCTTGGTTAACTCTTGCATTAGTAATTTGGACAGTACGGAAATAAAAGAGGTTGAAAGAAGCCTCGGTTAACTCTTGCATTAGTAATTTGGACAGTACAGAAATAAAAGAGGTTGAAAGAAGCCTTGGTTAACTCTTGCATTAGTAATTTGGACAGTACGGAAATAAAAGAGGTTAAAAGAAGCCTCGGTTAACTCTTGCATTAGTAATTTGGACAGTACGGAAATAAAAGAGGTTAAAAGAAGACTCGGTTAACTCTTGCATTAGTAATTTGGACAGTACAGAAATAAAAGAGGTTGAAAGAAGACTCAGTTAACTCTTGCATTAGTAATTTGGACAGTACAGAAATAAAAGACATGTTAAAAGAGGTTCAAGAGAAGATTTGATGACAATAAACCTTGCTATGGAAACTGCATGTGCAAGAAAGGAAAAAGAAAATGTTGTTGAGCAGACAGTTATCATTATCCATTTATTTACTTATTTATCTTTCCACCTACCCATTATTATCGTCCCTCAGGTGCCAGGAAGCAGGGAGGCAGCATCTTGGCCCAGCTGGACGCTGTGAGAGAGTTCCACAACGAGCTGAACACCAAGACCCAACAGCTGGACCAGGTGAAGAAGCAGCTGCAGCATCTTCAGGTGAGAACAGGTGGAGTTAGAGAGACAAATAGACAGGTCATGAGAGACAGATAGACAGGTGGAGTTAGAGAGAGAGAGACAGGTGGAGTTACAGAGACAGATAGACAGATGGTTAGAGACAGATAGACAGGTGGAGTTAGAGAGAGAGAGAGAGAGAGACAGGTGGAGTTACAGAGACAGATAGACAGATGGTTAGAGACAGATAGACAGGTGGAGTTAGAGAGAGAGAGAGAGAGAGAGAGAGAGAGAGACAGGTGGAGTTACAGAGACAGATAGACAGGTGGAGTTAGAGAGAGAGAGAGAGAGAGAGAGAGAGAGAGAGAGAGAGAGAGAGAGAGAGAGAGAGAGAGAGAGAGAGACAGGTGGAGTTACAGAGACAGATAGACAGATGGTTAGAGACAGATAGATAGGTGGAGTTACAGAGACAGATAGACAGATGGTTAGAGACAGATAGACAGGTGGAGTTACAGACAGATAGACAGGTGGAATAAGAGACAGACAAGTGAAGAGAGACAGATAGACAGCTAGAAAGAGGCACAGACAGACAGGTGTGAGAGACAAGTAGAGAGAAAGAAACACTGACAGACAGGTAAAGAGATGGAGAGAGACAGACAGAAAGATAAAGAGAGAGACAAACAGGTGCAGAGACAGACATAGACAGACAGATGGAAAAAGAAAGACAGAGAGAGAGAGAGAGAGAGAGAGAGAGATAGACAAACAGAAAGACAAAGACAGAGAGAGAGAGAGATAGACAGACAGAAACACATAGGGAGATAGACAGACAGAACGACAGAGAGAGAGACAGACAGACATAAGATCCTTCCCGGCACATCACAGCAGCTAATCCTTCCCCGTAACTTTGTGTCCAGAGGTACGCTGACAAGTTTGCCTCGGTGAAACAGGAGTACACGAAACGCAGCCACGAGTTGCAGATGTGTCGTCAGCGCCTGGAGCAGAGTACACACCACCAGCACCAGGAGGAAGTCAAGAACCTCGAGGACACCATGAGTGAGTCTGCTGAACCCACCGAGGAGGCTCCGAGATTTTGTTGTTGTTCTCGATTTATGTTCGAATTTCTTTGCCTTCCACTTGTTAGTCCTCAACCTCACCCCAATTGCTACTCTCTTCATCATTATTGTACTTGCTTTTATTATTTTCATCAGCTTGGAGGCTCCGAGATTTTATTTTCCTTTTTGTTTAATGTCCGTATTTTTTTTACCTTCCACTTGTTAGTCCTCAGCTTCATCTCATTTGTTACTCTCTTCACCATTATTATTATTATTGATGTTTTTCATGTATTTTTGTGCTATTGTTACTGGTCAGAAACTACGAAATGCAATAACGTGAAATGTGTCATGGGCTCGGGTGGGAGAGAGGGGGGGAGGGAAAGAGGAAGAGAGAGAGGTAGAATTCTAGTGGTTATGCAATGACGAGTATGGTAATTTGACAAGGCTGGCGGCTGGCTATGAGTCTCTCCCACACTTGACAACTGTTTACTCTATTCTCTCATGACGTTCTCCACACTGTCTCCAGGTCTTCAGTCTTCCAGCTGGTCTCCCTTCATCTTCCTCTACCTTTGCAGCTCTTCTGATTATATGGCCTTCCTTCCTCCTCTCGTCATGCCCACACCATCTCAACCTCCACCTCACCACACTCAACACATCCTCCACATTACACATTCTCACAGGCTCGGAGATTTTACGTTGATTATTTCAGCTGATGTGATTATTGCGAGCACAGAACACCAAGGCCAACAGCAAACAACAAAACAGCTGAGTGGAACAGGCTTGGCAGTCATGTCGTGGGTGCCAATACCATAGATACATTCAAGAAGAGGTTGGATAAATTCATGGATATTGTAGTGAAGTTAGGTGGGGTTAGGCTCACAGGAGCTTCCTTGTATAGGCCAACCAGCCTCTTGCAGACTCCTTACGTTCTTATGTTCTTAACTCCTAACCCTTCCAGATGAGTGTGAGGCCACGCTGGAGAGGTGCAAGCAGGTGGACGTGGAGGGCGCAGCGAAGGTGAAGGAGCTGGAGAACAAGATCAAGAATGCCAAGGTTCTGAAGGAGCAGGAGATGAAGGCTGCCAAGGCGGAGCTGGCGAAGTGCAAGAAGGTGGCGGAGGAGACGAGGAGCAAGTGGAACCTCATGAAACAGGTCCGTGAGGCTTTGATTCCTGTGTTACCTTATAGCTTTTTTTTATTTATTTATTTATTTTTTTTATGTCAAAGAATGCAGCTCAAGGGCAACAAAAAGAGTACAAAAAGAAAAAAATGCTACTCGCTGCTCCCACAAAAGTAAAAAATAAAGAGTAGCCAGAAGAGAGGTCAATTTAGGATGGAGCTGTGTTGTTAATAGAAGCCTGCTAATTGTCTCGGTGGTGGACTGCTTCAGGGCTGTTTAATAATCATAATCAGCAATCATGTAAATCAAAACAGCCATTACTAATATTTTTTAACCCATAATCGACTATAATTGACGGTATTTGTTATTGCTGCCTGCATATTATTGACACTGATGACTGTTTACTATGCATAGGCTAGCATACAGCATCCACGAAACCGGACATGCCTTGTGACAATAGGTTGCCAGCGCACGATAATGCTCACTTCAGACTTGAATGAACCTACCATAGTGGGCCTTGTTGTTTTGTCCCTTAGTTGTTTCCCTTTGCTGTAAAAGAAGAGAATGAGGTAAACAGAACAGCCTTGACAATGATGCTTACTTGTTTTCTTGTTTACTTGCAGGACGAGGAGAGTCTGAAGCTTGAGATCCAGGAGTTGGAGCAAAGCATTGAGACGACACAGGGCCAGATAGCGTCCTGCGTGGAGGTCATCGGGCAGTACCAGGAGCAGGAGAAGACCCTGGTGGAGGAGGTGGCGGAGTGCAAGGTGGGTGTGAGGGGCAGGCGTGTTGTGTTTGTCAAATGGGCTATGAGTCTTACCCACTCTTGACAATGTACCCTAATCTTTTTTTATCCTTGTTTATCATTCTTATTTTCCTTAATGGGTTAGATGGCCTATGATGTACCCTAACCTTCTACTTTACATTTAACCCCTTGACTGCGGATTTCCTACAAGAAGACACCAATCTACAGAAATGGAACAAAAAGTGGCTGCTATAATTCAATGAAGAAAATATAAGGTCATGCACTTTGGGAGGGGATATCCAGCATACCAATACCACATGGGAAACACTCCACTATCCACCACAGAGACAGAGAAAGACCTGGGAGTATATTATGTTACCAGACTACCAATGAAAGCCAAATTTGTGCCAGTCGCAGCGGACGGGTTAACCATGTACTCTAATCTATTCTCTTTCCTAGGCCGCTGTGGAGCAAGCCCAGACAGCCGTGCGTGAGGCTAAGGACCACCTGAACGCCCAGAACAAGGAGATCAAGCACATGGTGGAGCGCAAGGAGGAGATCGGCAAGGTGGGGGCGGAGGCCAAGCTCGCCCTCCAGCAGCTCGAACACAAACTCGCCAAGATCAAAACGGAGACGAAGGAAGCGGAGAACCATGTGAGTTTTGTGCACCGTTGCCAGATTATCGTACTCAGAGCATAGTGTTGAACGGCTTCTAACCCATAACTATTGCCAAAAAACATCATAATTTAACTATTTTAACGATAACTACAAATTAATCTCGTTATTCGGACCCAGGAGACAGTTTTTCGTTGGGCAGTTGGTAAATATTAGAGGCTGGGTATAACAATTTGGCAACGTTGGTTTTGTGTGTGTTCTGTTAGGGGACTTTTTTTATCAGTATATCATTATCACCAGAAAGAAAACTAAAAGATATGTCAAGTAGTACATTTTCAAAACTAAGAGAACCAAGGATGCAGAGAAACAGCTGAGTGTATACCCCAATCAAGCAATCTAATCCTCCTCTTCCACAGGTCAAACACATGCTCAGAAAGAAAACCATCAAAAGATATGTTGAGTGTAGTACATTTTCAAAACTAAGAGAACCAAGCATGCAGAGAATCAACTGAATATATACCTCAATCAAGCAATCTAACCCCTGTCTCCTTCTCCCCACAGGTCAAACACATGCTCAACGCTCACGAGTGGATCGCCGAGGACCGCAAGTTCTTCGGCAAGCCCAACACCGCCTATGACTTCTCCACGAATGACCCGGTGGAGGCTGGACGCAAGATCACACGACTAGAGGAGGCCAAGACCCGTCTGTCGAAGAGTGTCAACATGCGTGCTATGAACATGTTGGGGAAGGCGGAGGAGCAGGTGGGTGTCCTTTAGCCTCTGTGTGTGTGTGTGTGTGTGTGTGTGTGTGAGCTTCATGGGTCTAGGAATCAAATGTAGTCTTTAGATAGCTTTTTTCAGTCCCATTTGGCTGTCACAACAAGTATTTCCAAGGTCACAAAGGAGATTAGTTAGGTTCTCATGAGTGTGTTTTTGTACTCCAGGGATCAAGGAATTAACTTTAGTCTTTGTGTAATTTTTATTTGTCCCCTTTCAGCTCTCACAAGAACTATTACCCTTTGTCCCTCCACTTCTTTAATCTTCTATAATATCTCGTCCTCTTTACTTCTCTCTCATGCTCTCACTTTAAGTTTCTCTTTCTTGCTCTGTAGATTTCACTTTTTTTTTTCCTCCAAGTACAGTGAAAGGCTGCAATCTCCCTTTTTTCCCCCCAGTACAATGACCTGATGAGGAAGAAGCGCATTGTGGAGAATGATAAGGCCAAGATCGAGAAGGTGATTGAGGAGCTGGACGAGAAGAAGAAGGCGGCGCTGCGCTCGGCCTGGGAACGGGTGAGTGAAAGGGGGACGGGGAAGGGGGTGGTGGGTGACCTGACCTCGGCACTCACCCAAACTCAGGGCAAAATATAAATAATAAATAAATAGATAAATGAAATGGAAATGAAAGAAAACAATAATAGATACAATAAAATAGGAATGAATTCATATAATGACAAATAAATAAAAGATAGATATAAGTAAGTGGAAAATAGAAGTAAGTAAATAGATAATAAGTGAACGAATAAGTAGACAAATGAATGATGAAAATGATAATACGTACTTCCATTCAACTTTTCCCTCCTTTCATTTATAGACTTTTTTGTTTTTTTCTTTTCACTTGTTTTTTCTTCATCTTTTATTATCATTCTTCATCTTTCTTTCCTTTTCCTTTTTCATTTTCCCTTGGGCTGTCTCCTTTACCGTAAAAAAAGAAAAGAAGGAAAAACACACACACACACACACACACACACACACACACACACACACACACACACACACACATGCACTTATCTCACCTGCCCTTCCTCCCTTCTACAGGTTAACCATGACTTTGGCTCCATCTTCACCATGCTCCTGCCAGGCACCCAGGCCAAGCTACAGCCACCAGAGGGCCAGGACGTGCTGGATGGACTGGAGGTGCGTTATGATGGGAGTTGGGACGCTCTCCTGTGTCGCTTGTCTTATGTTGTTTTTACGTCTTGAATCTCTTGTTTGTTTGTTGTGTACTTTAACCCAATAGCAGCGTGGATCATGTTTCTTAATGGTCCCTCTCCATTTCATAATATATATCAAAGCATTTGTGATCAGTTTATGTATCATTTAAGACATTACCATACCATTCTGTCTTTCCACTTCTATCATTTTCTATATTCTCTCATCCTGTCCCCTGGTGTTTAATGATGGGACCCTCCCCTTCTTACTTGTCTTATTATGGTGTCATTTCTAGAATCTATTTGTTTGTTGTGTATTTTAAGACATTACCCTACCATTCTGTCTTTCCACTTCTATCATTTTCTATATTCTCTCATCCTCTGTCTCCTGGTGTGTAATGGCATGACTCTCCTCTGTCTTGTTTGCTTCATTTTGTTCAGGGGTTAAGGTTCCTCTGGTCAGGGGGTTGTAATTTAGGTGGTTTTCTTTCATAATTTTTCTTTTCGCTTTCTTAATGCAATAGTTTTTTTTTATCATGCCATGTGTGTCTAAATTATCTGAAATTGAAATCCCTGTACACTTCAACTTGCTGTATTCTTTTCTTTTTAATGATTTTCAGACTTCCACCAATTAATTAACAATATCCAAAGGCCAAAAAGGAGATTAATCGCCTTTTCATGAGTGTTTTTCATATCCGTGGTACAAGAGCATAGTCAGACCACCACCAGGGCCATAAAACTTCCCCACAACTCTTACAGAAGCCTAACCAAATGTTTGTGTTTTGGTGCTGAAATTTTTAAGAATCCAACCTAATGTTTCATAATTCCTCTTGCCTCTGCAGTTCAAAGTGGCGTTCGGTGATGTGTGGAAGGAGAGCCTGACAGAGCTGAGTGGAGGGCAGAGGTCGCTGGTGGCCCTGTCGCTCATCCTGGCCCTGCTGTTGTTCAAGCCAGCGCCGATCTACATCCTGGACGAGGTGGACGCGGCGCTGGATCTCTCGCACACGCAGAACATCGGCAACATGCTGAGGATGCACTTCAAGCAGTCACAGGTTGGTAGTTGCTGTTTTAGGGTAATATGCTCTATCACTAAATGGTTCTGAAACACTTGCGAAAGTTTCCTGGTTGCCCCCATTAGCAATCAGGAGCTTTTCTTGTTTGCGTAATCACATCAATAATTTTTTTGCCTTTCCTTGCAGTTCATTATTGAAGGTGCTGGTTAACTTTTGCATAAGGGATTTGGATAGAATAGGGATGAGGTACCTTGCAGTTCATCATTAAGTTTACCAGTGAAAGGATTGAAGATGCTGGTTAACTCTTGCATAAGGGATTTGGATAGAATAGGGATGAGGAATTCTGTACTGAGTATATACATAAAGGAAAGGCAATCACCACATCAATCACCTTTTGCCTTTCCTTACAGTTCATCATTGTGTCGCTGAAGGACGGAATGTTCAACAACGCCAACGTGTTATTCAAGACCAAATTCGTGGATGGCATGTCAACCGTCACCCGCCACACCCAGCAGAGGAGGTAGAAAGAGCAGAGGCAGTGGCAGGAGGACGGAAAAGTGCAAATGTCCTCTCGGTTAGCTAGTGGTAAGGTGGATTAGTGTCAAGATAAGGGAAAGAAAAGTATGAAATGTAAATATGATAAGTTGTAGTAAAGCTGACATCAAAGTAGGAAGAAGTAGATAAGTAAACAAAAGGAATATGCAAGACACCTCTCCACCCGAAATTGACCTCTCTTTTGGCTACTCTTTACTTTTATCGTTCATAGGAGTGGTGAGTAGCGGGCTTTTTTTTTTTTTTTCAGCTGTGTCCTCTGATGTAAAAAAAAAAAAAAGCTCTTCCAATGCTAGATGCTAACTATCTAACCAACAGGGAGCATACATCAGGGGGTGCATCGCTTCACTCACCCACCGACCCCACCCCTAATATTCAACTCGGGCAAGCCTTCACGCAGCTCCCCATCCCATTCTAAGCCCCTCCAAGGATCGATCAACGTGCCCATGCCATGAGTTGCGTGGGCATCCCCTTGGTTTCTCCCACCTATCAGTGTAAGACAGTATGAGAAAAAGCTGACAGTGTGTAAACTAAAGCATTATGAGCGTCCTTACATAGACCAGGAGAGAGACTAACAGGTGGAAGATATGAGAACAGACACATACATAGATAATAGATACAGAATAGGAGAAAAAGCAAACTGTAAACTAAAGGAAGATGAAAGCCCTTAACCCGGTAGCAGCGACGGGCCAAATTTTTGACCATGATATAAACCCCTCAAAATAGATGATGCATAAACTGATCACAAATGCGTTGATATATATTATGAAATGGTTTGCGTGAGTGATGATTTTTTCTCATTTTTCTTGCTTAGAGGGGCCTTTAAGAAACATGATCCCCACAGCTACCGGGTTAAATATACCTTCAGGAGAGAGACTAATTTTTGGAAGATATGAAAATCAACACACACATAGATAATAGATACAGGATAGATGCATACAGGGAGGCACAGTGATAAAACTCAGCTATCTATATGTTATCTGATGTTATGTTCCCTCCAGAAGCTTGGCTGTGACTGCAAAGAACCCATCTGTGCCTTATCTACGCCCTTGTTCTTGGTTAGCAGTCTTGCCCTGTCGGAAGATCACACATAGTTCTGTTAATTGATATGTTTTTATACTTATTCTCGGGACCATCTTCAAGTATTCCAACTCTTTAGTCTCAGGTCCGTGTCATGTGCTTTCGGCTCGCACAACTATTCCCAAGGCCACGAAGGAGGTTAGTCAGGTTCTCATGAGTGTTATTTCACATTCATGGTGCAGCAGGAGCCTTGTCAATCTATCACTAGGTTCAGAAAACCACCCATGGACATACTAACACAACCTTGACGAAAGCCTTATCATATGTGTGTGTGGCTGTGTGTAAGTCCTGAAATGTTTTGAGAATATGGGTCTTGGTTCCTTTTTTCAGTATATATGTAATAATTCTTCATATAAGTTGATCTTGAAAGACATTACTTCTTGAGGTACAAATAATATTAAAAGCCTTGGAGTCCTGTTTGTTAGAGTAAATCCAGATCCTTTGTGTGTAGTTTATTTTTTATTTTTTTTACAATAAGGGAAGCAGCTCAATGGTAAACTCAAGCAAAATATCCCTCTATGAACTGCTCCTGTATAAATGAATGTAGAGTTAGCTTTAGTCACTCTTTTTCTCTTGGTTCTTCTTTGGTTTGATTGAGGATCTTGGTTCCCTTTCAGTATATATATATAAATAATCTTCATATAAAGTTGATGTTGACATTGAAGGACATTCTTTGAGAATAAAATTATTAAAAACCTTGGAGTGTTTGTTAGAGTAGTCCAGTCCCTTTGTGTGTAGTTTATTTTTTATTTTTTTTACAATAAGGGAAGCAGCTCAATGGTAAACTCAATCAAGCAAAATATCCCTCTATGAACTGCTCCTGTATAAATGAATGTAGAGTTAGCTTTGTGTATGTTATTTCAGTCACTCCTTAATGTCTTCTTTTTACTACATTAATCCAGTACACAATCATTAGAACTTGATTATTGTTTTCTTTTCAATGTTAGCATAAGATTACTTGACTACCAAACATCATGCTGTCAGACATTCCCATAATTTATTGTCAAGATGAAGGAAAGAGAAGTGTGAAGTTAAGTAATATGATAACGTGTTGCTATAACTGACATCAAAGGAGGAAAAAGTAGATATGTTAATAACAGGAATATGCAAACCCTTCCAATGGCCCTCCAGGAGAGATGCTAACTAGCTAACTAACAGGGAGCATACTTCACTTTAACAATGGTCCGATTTTTCCCTCATGCATTACTCTCTGTTCGTACCTTTGTTTGTGTCATCTATATAGACTGCATGCTTGTTTGCTATTCTGTAATGTAATGTTTTTTTCTTGTATTTTTAGAATGTAGTATTAAGAGGAGGGTATAGTAGTTAGGTGGGCTGGACAGTGGCTGAGTGTACCTCGTTATGCATTAAGCTACCTGGAATACCTGTAAAAAAAAAAGTGTATGCCTGCTTCCAGTACAAAGACGTGGGAATTTTGTACTTCTGCAATGAGGATAAAAGGTTCTCACACACACACACACACACACACACACACACACGAAACAGTAGCACACTCTTGATTGGCTGTCCCTAAAAGTATGTCAAAGTAGAATAAAGATATTTTTTGTCATTGTATTTAATTAGTGTTATGCCATCCTAGAGAGGGATGAGAAGGGGGTAAACGGAAAGGTAGAAGAAAAGGGGAAATGATAAAGGAGAGGTAGAAGAAAGGGAAAAGAGAGAGAGATAAACCTACATATTAAGATCCATTGAAAAAAGAAGGCCGTAAATTCTAAAAGATCAATGGTTTCATCTCATACGGTCAATAGTCTACCTTTCCCTCAAGTAATCGCCATCTTTTCTTTATATTGTTCTCGAAAAAAAAACTATACACCAATAATAAGGAAAACAGTAAATAAACCATATTAATAGGCTGGGAAAACATCTTGAATCATATAATAGGTACCACGTGTGCTCTTATACGCGTGGTCCCTGAAGCGAAGCAGCAGACGAACCAAAACAAAGACCACGTGGAGGCCTGTCCGAGCGCGGCGTCATATCTTAGGCGTGTAGCAAGGTGAGCAGCCATTACTGTCACTAGTGTACCCATGATTTATGTCCTGAAGGTCCTGTGTTTGATGTGGTTTAAGAAAATAACGTGTGGGGCTTGTGGCTTGCGGGAGGAACGTAATGTGCAGGGGTATCACGAAACTGGCTGACAGGGGCATAAGCAGCCATTAATATCACTAGTGTGGAAATAATGTATGTTCTTGAGGTCCTTTGGTTGATGTGGTTGAGGAAAATTGGTTAGTGTGGGGCTTCGTGGCTTTGGGTAGGGGCGTATGTGCAGGGGTATCACGAAACGGGTTGACAGGGGCATAAGTAGCCATTATTAATATCACTATTGTAGCCATGATTTATGTCCTGGTAGTCCTGTGGTTTATGCGGCTATGGGAAATTACTTGTGTGGGCTTTGTAGTTTAGGGGAGGGGCGTAATGGGCAGGGCCTGGGCAGGGTGACAGGGGCGCCCCTCCTTAGACACAGGTAGTACAAGTAAGGACACAGGTCACTCAGGTAGAGATACGGGTAACTCAGGTAGGGATACGGATAACTCAGGTATTGTGGAGGCTGCGCTTTCGTAAATATTATCCTCTATTTTCAACAATAAATAGTCCTTGAATTGGATTTTGAAAGCGTTCCCATGATTGTTGAACGTTTGTAGAAAAGATCTATGAAGAGCTGGTGATGTTTCAATAGGTAGGTAATTAAATACTGGCACGGTTCTAAAACGAATCTTTACCCGTCATTTTTTTTTAAACCAACAAATTTACCCTCGTAAACTTAACGGATATAATATAGTACAGTACCTTATCGCCACTATGGACAGTAACCTATCGCCGCTAATATAGCCTAAATAGTAACGACTTGACTGCCCTCCATCCGTACACCCCAAGGAGCCTACACAAGGAAGATAGGGATATATACGCTATATTTGAGCTAAGGGAGAGAGCCAAGAGAAGATGGCGCCACTGTAAACACTTGCCTGCGCCATGACGGGCTGGGGCCGAATACCATCCTGACCCCTCAAGCAAGCCTACCGGCGCTATAGGCGTAGACGTAAAAAAAAAAAAAAAAAAAAAAAAAAAGAGTTGGGAAGACTGCCCGCGTGATGTCAGCACCAGTGTAGCAGCGTTCCCGGACGTGCGATAATACCGGTAATGTATGATAATCGGATCAGCTTCATGGACGTCGATTTATTCTTCCTACTCTCCAAAACATCAATAGTCAATGGTTCTAACATTAAGCATGAATGGATATCGTCATGTGGGTGGGTGAGACTGTTGCGGGTCAGAAATTAGCAAGTACGATGTGCTGAGTACGACGCTGCTCCGGCCTGGCCACCGCAATTCAAATAAGTTTAGTCACCAAGCCAGTGATATGATGGTGCTCTTGGTGCTTAGAGAGTCTCCCGCCGATTATACACAGCTTAACCATGGTGCCTGCCGCCCTACACGACACACCAGTCCGACCTGTAACTCCTTCATGGCCAGAAAAAGGGTAGGGGGTCATAGGCCGCCTCCACCCACCCCAACACGGACACGGGCATGGACACAGGTAAAGGTAAGGTCGGGGGTATACACTAGCTGCGCATGGCCTCGGTGTTCATCTCCGTCCCATTGGCCCTTGAGCCTGTGTTAGGTGAGAACCCACCACCCTGGGACACAGGGTAAAGGTGAACTGCGGTACCACAGTTTACCTTACCCAGGTTTCTCCGGGTTCCCTTTTATTGACCAACCTGAAAAGGAGGATGAGCGGCTGCGTGAGCTGCATTCAACTGCCCTGGCTGGGATTTGAACGTGGCCCCGGTCCAGTCCAGGGCACAAATATCGACAATGCCTATGCTCGTGTTGAGCGAGTTCATGACAGTAGGCCAAGGCAGTATATTTACCGTAAGACTCCTTGATGAGATCTGCCGTTATTCTGGATTACGTAACCGAGAAGTGAAATTTTCCAGGATATCAATGTCTTTGCCACAAGCATGAACAGACTACTGTTTCATCTGGTGAGCCGCCATCAACATCTCTTCAAAAATGGACCAGTAAGTAAACCATTGTATGATGTCAAGTTTAATATGGCAGGTTAGAAAAACAAGGGTTAAGATTCGTTTTAGGTCCGTGCCAGTATCTCATTACCTACCTTATGAAACATCAGTATCTCTTTATGTATCTTTTCTACAAACCTTCAACAATCATGGAAACGCTTTGAAAATCCAATTCAAGGACTTTTTTTTTACTCTTGAAAATAGGGGATAATGTTTACGAAAGCGCGTCGCCTCCTCTGCTGGCCTCGGCGACTCTGCAGCCGGTGTTGCGAGAAATACCTCCTCGCTGAAATAAGTCACATATACATGTGGGGGGGGGTCTATGCCCCCCTGGTTAGAAGGGGGGGTCGAGGGGGGTGCAGCCCCCCTGTTAGTAGGTCGTAAAGTTCGGTTGGAGTAGTTTAAATATGCTCCCCGACCCTAAGCCCTCTGCGAGCTATTTTGCGGCTGCGGCGGCTGCAGCGTCGCTAGAGGATGTGACGCGCTTTCGTAAACATTATCCCCTATTTTCAAGAGTAAAAAAAAAGTCCTTGAATTGGATTTTCAAAGCGTTTCCATGATTGTTGAAGGTTTGTAGAAAAGATATATGAAGAGATACTGATGTTTCATAAAGTAGATCATGAGATACTGGCACGGACGTAATACGAATCTTTACCAAAACAAGTTATCCATACAAGGTGTTGTGTTCTCTAAATGAGTAGATGTTTTTTTTTTTTTACCATACTGTGAATTATGTATATACAATGCATATAACATGGTGTGGATATTACATCTTTGCAAGTCACTTTTGATTTAGACTTTAGAGGTTCTTCAGAGAGATTGTCATCCGTTCCCTTTTTTAATACATAATAAATCTGTTTATACCAATTGTCATCATTATATTTGGTTAAACTAGCTAACAACTGCTTCTAATATACCGAAAAAATAGCATGCAGAGTGCATAGGATACTTCTTTTGCTTCACATTTGCGAAGGTTTTAGTTCCCGGTCGTACCAATTTACTGCGTAAACGGCTTGATTATGTGTTCCCTAGTTTTACCTTATATTTTATTGTGAGGGATAATTGTGCATGAAACAAGTTTTTACTCATGCTAATAATCACCTCAGTGTTATGAAATATATATCAAAGTATTAATTGACAATTGAATCGGCAGAGGCATATGTCAGAGGAGTGCGTCGCCTTGCCCACCTTTTGATGCCAAACCTGGGGTTCCTCTTGGCAAATCTCCATTTAGGCCCCCTTCCCATTGTAAGTACCTCCATCTACAATTTCAACAATCCAATTAATTTGTCTTGGTCTATCACATAAAGCCTGCTCCACCACCATCAAACCTTCATCACACCAAATCAAATCTCACACCACCACCACCACCACCATTTTTAGTACAGGGGTATCTGGCAGAAGTAGTAATTGGGTTGCCAGCAGTCTGTCATGATCCAAGTGCCGTCAATGGTCATGGCTGCACAGTTACGGTCCTTAAGATTCCATACGCCTTTCCAGCTCCAGTTGGTGTACCCGACGTCCCGCCCTGGAATAGAGGATGAATGGGTGGATGAATGCGGATCTCTGGTAGATGACTAGATGGGTGTGGATGCTACTACTACTGCTACTGTTACTGCTTCTGGTGCTACCACTAGATGGGGAGATGGAGATGAGCCTTTTACCATTGTGAATTTCATTGGGGAGTTTGTATTTGAGGGATTTACTTAGGTTACAATTGGTTTTCTACTTACGATTCTTTTACAATTATTTTTATTTTTCGATGGTGTAGTGGTGGTAGACTTAAGTAGAATCTGCACCTCAATTTTGATCTGATTTGCAATATCACACACACACACACACACACACACACACACACACACACACACACACACACACACACACACACACACACACCATTGAAGTACGTCCAGTGTCCCTCCTTGGCCTCGTCTGTTATCCCAATGGTTGCCTCAAACACTGGGGGCATTTGCATCAAGTTTGACAGGAACTGGTTCATATCGTCATCCTGTGGGAAGGCAGGCCAAGAGAACATCTGTTATTAGTGGTTTGTTGGACTTGTACTGTAGCCATCACCATCGTTAAGTGTTTTATTATCATTGTCACTTTATTGTCATGCAGGAAAATGGTACTCTAGAATTGGTTACATTTTTAGAAGGTTGAGTAGAAATTAAACATTAGTGTGGTTTTGGCTAGTTTAGTCAGTCCTTCACTTTTAGGTGGCATCAGTTTCTGCACCTCACTCTGATACATCTTTTACAGGCCAATGGAACTCCTTTTTGTCTGCTTTTAAAATTGCTACTTGGGGAAGGGCATTTTGCATCTGTGTCTCATCTGAAGGATATTTGAGTGGTACTGGATTGCACTTACCATTAATTTTACCATCACGGTCCATCACATCCTTGCATCACACTATTGTATTACTTCATCACAATGTACACCTCATCATCACTGTACTGTTCTGTATTTAATAGGTATATTCACTTTCGTTTGCCATTATATCCCTTCACTTCAGTAATAACCTCCTTCCAATAGCTTGCATGACATCCCTCCAGCACTGAACAACACAACTCTGGTAATTTCCACTACCTTATACCACCATACCCTCACATTTTACTACTAATACATCCCTACATTAGTGAATCACTCTACTATTAGTCATCCCCGTTACCTAATACTACTACACCCTCCATCTACATCTTTCTATATCACTGAACAACTCTTGATCATTTCCGCTACCTTATATCACAGCCTTTCATGCCACTACTAATCAAACCACTTGCTACTAGTCATTCCCACTCCATTATACCTCTCCTGACACTGCACGCACTAACTACCTACACTTCACCTCACAATTACGTCATGAAACACTCACTGTAATGATGGGCAGGGTGCCGAAGTATTTGGTGTCACAGGCGATCAGTGCCTGCTTGGGTGTCAGTCTCTTCCGTTCCAGTATGATGTAGTGTGTCCCCCAGAGGACGTAACCGTCCTCCTCATCTGTGTGGTGTTGCTTACCATTAGTGATTGTAAAGATCCAGGAGAGTCAATGTTCATATTGCCTGTCTCATAATTAATCAGTCCCAAAATTGTGGTATTTATTTGAAACCTTTGATGTGTGGACTATTCCTCCAGTCGAGTGCTCTGTTTTACTACGAGATACACCACTATTACCGACCCAGTTTGATGGGAAATAAGGCCCAAAGAGACTCAAGCAAAATGGAGGTGTTATTCAATGAGATTTATCGTTTTGGGACTGGTGTGTGTGTGTGTGTGTGTGTGTGTGTGTGTGTGTGTGTGTGTGAAGGAGTCAGCTTAAGGGCACATTATTAGTAATTCCTTAAAAACAAATGGTGCTAAATGGAGGCTCCACCTTGCCACTAGCACCGCCTCCCCGCCAGCCACACTTACCCCTCGCCTGCACATAGAGGGTGTAGCTGTCTACCCTCACCACCGCCATGTCCTTCCCCTTGGCGTACATGACACACGTTCCTTCCAGCTGGGAGCAGGCGAAGGCGTTGCATTGCCTGTGCTGTTCATGAGGAAGAGAAGGAAGGTTAGCCATTAGCCTCTGAAAGTGGCTCACAAAAGGTCGTAGGAAACAGGGCCGGCGCGTGAAGTTGAAGGCTTATTGTCCAGCCCGAAAGGAGGAATGAAGAGCTAGCTGGGTTGCATGCTGACTGCTAATGACATCTAATTGGTGGTAAAGAATCGTCACTACTACACACACACACACACACACACACACACACACACACACTAAAAAAATGAGAAAAGGAAGGTGCTTGAAAGACATAAAAAGATATAGCTTCCTGCAAAGAAACATAGAGGTTTGGAATAGACTAAGTGAGGATGTAGTATCGGCGAAGTGTGCACAGCTTTAAGGAAAAACTGGGCAAGTACAGATGTGGAGACGGGACCACACGAGCGTAAGCCCAGGACCTGTAAAATTACAACCGTAAATCTTAGGAATAGCGGCTCCTAGCGGGTGCGGGTTTAGGGCACGGTGTGGTGGTAATTACAACATTTCTAGCACGTACGACGGGGTTTTGACAAGCGGACAGGCGTGTTTATGTCACAAGAGGTGTATTTTTTCACGCTGGCCTCACGATTTCTTCCAAGTCGATGGGCGATGAGACTGCGAGCTCCGGGGTGAAGAAAGGGAAGAGCCCGCCCGGAAAAAATACACCCCTTGTGACATAAACACGCCTGTCCGCTTGTCAAAACCCCGTCGTATGTGCTAGAAATGTTGTAATTACCACCACACCGTGCCCTAAACGCACACCCGCTAGGAGCCGCTATTCCTAAGATTTACCATTACAACTAGGTAAATACACACACACCTTCACACATTTCTCCATGCACCCGTCGCAGGTGGCCTTGACGGTGGCCACGGCGGCGCTGGGGGGCAGCCACTTCCCCCTCAGCTCCGGGAAGGTTTTATATTTGCCGGGTAGGCCCTCAGCCCCCTCGCGCACCGAAACCATCACCACCACCACCACCACCACCTTCAGTGCCTCCCTCAGACTCATGGGTTGGGGTCACGCTGAGGTCTGTCAAGAGGGAGTCAAGGATAGGGAAGAATTAGGATAATATGTATTTTTTTTTTCGACTACTTCTTTTCCCTGGTTTTCAGATTGTCTAGTTATAGGATTCTGTGTATTGTGTGTGGTCTTTATGGTTTGTGTGTTGCCCTCGGTGTGTCGTGCGTGAGAGGTGGGTGTGTTTGGTTGCCGGCACTCGTGGAATTTCCTGACTAATTCATGTAACCTGTTCCTTGGAGTCTGTGATGTCAGGCGTAACGAAGGTGTGCGTTTGTTTGCTTGTTTGTTCAATATCATCACCACAACCACCACCATCAAAACAACAATCACTACTACCACTACTTTTGCTACTAATACTACTTTTTTTTTGCAACAAAGGAGACAGCTCAAGGGCACACAAAAAAAGGAAACAATAATAAAAAGAAGCCCGCTACTCGCTGCTCCTAAAAAGAATCCAAAGAGGTGGCCGAAAGACTACTACTACTACTACTACTACTACTACTACTACTACTACTACTACTGTTCCCCCACCACATACCACCACAACCTCCGGAAACATTTATTACGAATGGTTTATTAATGTAGGTAATCAGAGCAAGAATTTCATTATTTACGAGGTAATGAAGGAGAGAGAGAGAGAGAGAGAGAGAGAGAGAGAGAGAGAGAGAGAGAGAGAGAGAGAGAGAGGTAAATCTCGACGGAGGTAAAAGTTTTGTCTCCACCTAAGGGAAGGGTAAGGAGGGAGGGAGGGAGGAGGGGGAGAGAGAGAGGAGGAAAGGGATTTACGAAAAGTTGGAGAATTATTGTTTTGTTCTTCTTGTGTTGGTGTTGTAATCCCAGAGAGAGAGAGAGAGAGAGAGAGAGAGAGAGAGAGAGAGAGAGAGAGAGAGTGTGTGTGTGTGTGTGTGTGTGTGTGTGTGTGTGTGTGTGTGTGTGTGTGTGTATTGGGGGCCATGGCAGCACTGACGTACATTGACAACGGTATCCACTGTACACACACACACACACACACACACACACACACACACACACACACAAGCAGCCATACAGAAAGGCAGATAATCACACACACACACACACACACACACACACACACACACACACACACACACACACACACACACACACACACACACACACAATACCGTTTGAGGGCAGCTGGTAATAATTGAATACACAATCGGAGTTTAATTAGTATTCACAATGGGAAACAAGGCGGAGATAGACGGAGGCGAATGTTAGTTTAGTATTACATGGAATTGAACGTGAAAGTGAGTGAAAGGGAGTGTGTCTGAACTGGTGTGTGAAAGCGAGCGAATTGAAAGTGTCAGAAGGAGCAGTAATTGGATTTAGAATCGTACGAGAGTAAATGAAAATAAAGAGTTTATGAGGAGCAAAAATAAATAAAATAAAAAGATAAAAAAATGAATAGATAAATAAATACATAAACGGGTACTCATTTGTTCAGTGAAGAAGGTGAAGAATGAGGGAATAGAACAACAACAACAACAACAACAACAACAAAAACAGCTCTAATAAGTCTACAGAGAGAGAGAGAGAGAGAGAGAGAGAGAGAGAGAGAGAGAGAGAGAGAGAGAGACATAACCACATCCTGTTTCTAGTATGATCCGAATGCAACAAAGAAAGTAACCGCGTCTAAGGGATCTCCGGAAACGATTTTGAAACACACAATTCAAGTGAAACATTCGCTGGAAGAGGAACTTTGTCCCTGCCCTATGTTTTTATTTTTTTAAATCGAGCTTCGTCATTCATGTTTCTTTATTTTTTAGCTTATCTTTATCTTCTGTCAGTGGTGTTTTAACTATGTACTTTTCTTATTCTTTCGTTTTTTGTCGTATCATCTTTTTTTCTCTCTTATTCTTTCGTTTTTCTCTATCACTTATCTTTTTCTCTTTCTCATTATTTCGTTTTTTGTCTTATCTCTTATCTTTTTATCTCATTCTTTCGTTTTTCTCTATCACTTATCTTTTTCTCTTTCATTCTTTCGTTTTTTGTCTTATCTCTTATCTTTTTATCTCATTCTTTCGTTTTTCTCTATCACTTATCTTTTTCTCTTTCTCATTCTTTCGTTTTTTGTCTTATCTCTTATCTTTTTATTTCATTCTTTCGTTTTTTGTCTTATCTCTTATCTTTTTATTTCATTCTTTCGTTTTTTTGTCTTATCTCTTATCTTTTTATTTCATTCTTTCGTTTTTTGTCTTATCTCTTATCTTTTATTTCATTCTTTCGTTTTTGTCTTATCTCTTATCTTTTATTTCATTCTTTCGTTTTTGTCTTATCTCTTATCTTTTATTTCATTCTTTCGTTTTTTGTCTTATCTCTTATCTTTTATTTCATTCTTTCGTTTTTGTCTTATCTCTTATCTTTTTATTTCATTCTTTCGTTTTTTGTCTTATCTCTTATCTTTTTATTTCATTCTTTCGTTTTTTTGTCTTATCTCTTATCTTTTTATTTCATTCTTTCGTTTTTTGTCTTATCTCTTATCTTTTTATTTCATTCTTTCGTTTTTTGTCTTATCTCTTATCTTTTTATTTCATTCTTTCGTTTTTTGTCTTATCTCTTATCTTTTTATTTCATTCTTTCGTTTTTTTGTCTTATCTCTTATCTTTTTATTTCATTCTTTCGTTTTTTGTCTTATCTCTTATCTTTTTATTTCATTCTTTCGTTTTTTTGTCTTATCTCTTATCTTTTTATTTCATTCTTTCGTTTTTTGTCTTATCTCTTATCTTTTTATTTCATTCTTTCGTTTTTTTGTCTTATCTCTTATCTTTTTCTCTCATTCTTTCGTTTTTTGTCTTATCTCTTATCTTTTTATTTCATTCTTTCGTTTTTTGTCTTATCTCTTATCTTTTTCTCTCATTCTTTCGTTTTTTGTCTTATCTCTAATCTTTTTATTTCATTCTTTCGTTTTTCTCTATCATTTATCTTTTTCTCTTTCATTCTTTCGTTTTTTGTCTTATCTCTAATCTTTTTATTTCATTCTTTCGTTTTTCTCTATCACTTATCTTTTTCTCTTTCATTCTTTCGTTTTTTGTCTTATCTCTTATCTTTTTCTCTTTCTTATTCTTTCGTTCTTCGTTTTCTCTCCACTGTCTCTCCTAATCTTTCATTTTTTTCTCTATCTTTTTCTCTTTCTTATTCTTTCGTTCTTCGTTTTCTCTCCACTGTCTCTCCTAATCTTTCATTTTTTTTCTCTATCTCTTATCTTTTTCTCTTTCTTATTCTTTCGTCCTTTGTTTTTTCTCTATTGTATCTCATATTCTCTTTCCGTCTTCTTCCTTTCCTCCTCTTTTTTTCCTCCTTCCTTCCCTTACCTAACTTCATCTTGTCATACCTAATATTTTCATCCATTTCATTATTGTGTTATGTATATGTATTTTATTCTTTCGTTCTGTCTCTTATCTTACTCTTCGTTGTACCTCTCATTCATCTCTCCGTCTTCTTCCTTTCCACCTCTTTTTTTCCCTCCTTATCTCCCTCTTCATTGTAGTACCTCTCATTCATCTCTCCATCCTCTTCCTTTCCTCCCTTTTTTTCCCTCATTCTTTCTTCCCTTACATAACTTGAGCTTGCCATACCTTATCTTTTTATCCATTTAATTATTTTGTTATTTACGTTTACGCATTTCGATTTATTTAACATTCACCTTATTTACATTGAAATTCACGTTTACTACTTTTTACCACATTATTTACGTATGTTTCAAAGGTAGATTTCCCCCTTGATATGAGGTTTACATCTACCATTTTTTACTATTATATATACGGACATTTTCTTAAGTATATATTTCCCCACCCCTTGATTTGAGTGCCAGTTTTAAGAGTGCAAGTAAATCACAGCACAGGTAAAGGTGAAAGCTCTAATTACCCAGGTGTACGTGTGTCTTAGAGAGGTGTTGACAGGTGGGGCGATCAGGTGACACTGGTTGGTGCAGGTAACGAAGGTGTATTGCCCAGGTGTGTGACGTCGTCTGGTTACCTGGACGTTACTAACAACAGCTGAGAGAGAGAGAGAGAGAGAGAGAGAGAGAGAGAGAGAGAGAGAGAGAGAGAGAGAGAGAGAGAGAGAGAGAGATTGGGTATTTATTTTATTTACTTGTCACGCTACATCATATCAAAGCGCGCACACACACACACACACACACACACACACACACACACACACACACACACACACACACACACACACAAGAACAAGAGAGGGTAGCGCTCACTCACTCATGGGGAAACACACACACACACACACACACACAGGATGAGCCTCCGTGGGAACATACAAACGTGACACATTTAAATACCGTGAAACACTGTCATGGGGGGTGGGTGAGGGGAGGATGAGGGGGGGGAGGGGAGGAAGGGAAGGTAAGCTGGATAAAGGGGAGGAAAGGGGAACGGGGAGGGGTGAAGGGGGTTAGGAAAAGGATAGCGGGAAGGGGTGAGGAAAGGGATAGAAGGATAGGGATAGGGGAAGGGGTAAGAGAGTATTTGAATGGGTTTAGGAAAGGGTTATTGCATTGCTGGGTAAGGGAAGGGGAAGGGAGAGGGGAAAGGGAGCAAGGGGAAGGAAAGGAAGAGGAGAGAGGAGGGGGGGGGGAGGAAGGGAAAGGAGGGGACAAAGTGAGGAATTGGTGACTTCCATAATGTAAGTCCTCCTCCTCCTCCTCCTCCTCCTCCTCCTCCTCCTCCTTCTCCTCCTCCTTCACTCCTCTTCCTGCCACACCTCGTCGCATTTTCATGAGGTCTTACAATAACCAGGATAGACCTCATGTCGCAACACACTTACACACACACACACACACACACACACACACACACACACACACACACACACACACACACACACAGTGAAGCATATCGGACCAAAGATGAAAGGACGAATCAACTCGAATTCGAATAGGTAATGGACGGAGGGAGGGAGGGAGAGAAAGGAGGAGGGAGGGAGATAGGTAGGAATGGGGTGGAAGAGGAAGAGAGAGGAGAGAGAGGAAGAGAAGGATACATAGAAAGGGGTAATGGAAGGAGGGAGGAAAGGAAGATGAGGAGGGGAGAGGGAGGAGAAGGAGGGAAGAGAGAGGTTTGAGTGACTCGTAAGAGGTAGGTGTATTCGTGCTCCTCCTCCTCCTCCTTTCTCTCTCTCTCTCTCTCTCTCTCTCTCTCTCTCTCTCTCTCTCTCTCTCTCTCTCTCTCTCTCTCTCTCTCTCTCTCTCTCTCACACACACACACACACACACACACACACACACATTTGTTTGCTCGGTGTATCTTTAATTTGGGAGAGTAGAGGGAGGGAGGGAGGGAGAGGATAGGAGAGAGAGAGAGAGAGAGAGAGAGAGAGAGAGAGAGAGAGAGAGAGAGAGAGAGAGAGAGAGAGAGAGAGGGGGGGTGGAAGGATGGGGAGAGAAAGGAAATTGAAAGCGAGAAATTGCCAAAAACTGACTCTACATTGAGAGAGAGAGAGAGAGAGAGAGAGAGAGAGAGAGAGAGAGAGAGAGAGAGAGAGACTCTCTCTCTCTCTCTCTCTCTCTCTCTCTCTCTCTCTCTCTCTCTGTAATCAGATTCTCATTACGACAAGTCAAGCTAAGGTCACAGTCAGCCAGGTAAGGTCACGTGTCTACATTCCTCCCCTCTCCCCCCTCTTTCCCTCCCTCTCTGTCTCCCTCTCTCCCAATCCTCTATCCCTCCCTCTCCCTCTCCTCTTTCCCCTTGATTCTTTCGTTCTTTCTTCTATCTCCTCTCCATTGTATCCCATTCTCTCCTTCTCCTTCCTCCTCTCCCTCCTCTTTCCTCTTATTCTTTCGTCCTGTCTTTTATTCCCTCTTCATTCTAGCCTTCAATCACCCCTTCCCCATTCTCCTACAATTTCCCTCTTTTTCCCTTCTTTTCCCTTCTTTTTTCTTTACCTTATTTAAGTTTGCCATACCTTACTTTACCTTACCTTTCCTTTCCCTACTCAACCTTACCTTGCCTGACCTCTTCAAACCTAACCTAACCTTTCCTTACTTTGCTTTACCTTACCTTACGGCTTACCTTTCCTTTCCTTTCCTTACCTTTCCCTGCTCTACCTTTCCTTGCCTGACCTGTCAAAATCTAACCTAACCTTTCCTTACTTTGCTTTACTTTACCTTACCCTACCTTTCCTTACCCTACCTTACCTGACCTGACCTTTCCTTCCCCTACCCTACCTTACTCTGCCTGACCTGTCTTAACTTAACCTTACCTTACCTTACCTTACGATACCTTACCCTACGTTACCTTACCTTACCTTACCTTACATTACCTGACCTGACCTCTCCTTTCACTACCCCATCTTACTCTGCCTGACCTGTCTTAACTTAACCTTACCTTACCTATCTTAACCTAATCTAACCTAATCTACCCTTACTTTACCTTACCTTTCCTTACTTTACCTTACCTTACCTTACTCGTACGTTACCAAATATTATTGAAGTTTGATAATTTACCCGTTTGTTGAGCAAGGGGGAAAGCCATCCTCATTAACCTCACCTAACTTAAGGTGTTTCCCTCCTCCTCCTCCTCCTTCTCCTCCTCCTCCTCCTCGTAAGGGCGTGAAAGGTCAGGTGTTGTTAGGTAAGCTCCCGAGGTGGTCGTGTGTGTGTCTGCGTGCATTCGTGTGTGTGTGTGTGTGTGTGTGTGTGTGTGTGTGTTTTCGGTCAGTTTAATCCGAGTGATGGTGTTTTTGCAAATAACACATTCTCTCTCTTTTCTCGATTATTATTATTATTATTATTATTATTATTATTATTATTATTATTATTATTATTATTATTATTATTATTATTTTCGTTATTGTTACTACTACTACTACTACTTGTTACCCGTTTTTAAGTAAGTTTTTAAGTGAGGTGTGGCCGAGAGGTAGCCGTTATAAGTTTACCTTAGTTCACTTTAGTTCTCTCATTAGTTCTCTCTCTCACATGGACATTAAAACGTGTTTTTTTTATTCTAACTATATTAACAGTATTACACAAAAGTTTACAGTTTACGTGAGCGAGTCGCACGAAATCAGAGCCAGCCACACCCAGCGCGGAGTGGGTGATCACCGCCCGCTACCTGCTGTCTTCTCTCCTCGTCTTCGCGTTGTTCGCTCGTTTTATTTGCTTGTTAGTTCGTCCGGAAGGGTGTTGGTTCCGGTTGATGACTGGTAATGAAAGTTATCATTTGCTGATCCTAGTGTCAGTTCGTCACAGCTTCCCACGGCCAAAAGCACGAAGTGTTGTTAAACATCCTGTTATATATATATATATATATATATATATATATATATATATATATATATATATATATATATATATATATATATATATATATATATATATATATATATATATATATATATATATATATATATATATATATATATATATATATATATATATATATATATATATATATATATATATATATATATATATATATATATATATATATATATATATATATATATATATATATTACATACTACTACTACTACTACTACTACTACTACTACTACTACTACTACTACTACTACTACTACGTCACCACTCCCACTACCATCATCGCCATCATCATCATCCTTACACGTCAGTTTTTTCATTGTGAGTAAAATATTAATGTGGTCTAAGAAGTCTCATGAACCGGACTTCCTGTATGATATCAGAGCGCTAGCATAGGCCTGGGGAAGCTGTGGTCATAGATACGTCACGTTCTGGACTACCCAATCACCAGGGCTTTACATAACGTCATTCACTTTAACGGTTAACCAATCAGGAGAGGGCTTTGGTGACGTCACGCCCTCTTCTAGCCAATCATCAGGTGTTTCGTATGGCAATACGCAACGGTGTAGTCAGTTGTTTGGTTCTTGAGTGTGGCTTTGAAGGTCCTGCGAGGTGACGTTTGAGGGAGATGGTAAAGGATGATGATGACTCTCTCTCTCTCTCTCTCTCTCTCTCTCTCTCTCTCTCTCTCTCTCTCTCTCTCTCTCTCTCTCTCTCTCTCTCTCTCTCTCTCTCTCTCTCTCTCTCTCTCTCTCTCGACGGGATAGAGGGGAAGGAAGCCGTTAGTAAACCAGTACTATTTTTCCTATTTAGATTAGTAACTTGAGGTTATGGTAACAAGGTATCGACAACTACTACTACTACTACTACTGCTGCTACTACTACTACTACTACTACTACTACTACTACTACTACTACTACTACTACTACTACTACTACTACTATTTCTACCCTCCTCCCCACCATCGCCACTTTAATATATAGCGCTGGAAACGAAATGATACGTAACAATATTTCTCTCTTGTTATCACGTGCAGCACTTTATCAGGGAGGGTAAAAATAAACATGTACGCCCGGCAATATTTTTTGGATAATGGCTTTTTTTACGTATTTATATTTTTTTTTGAACGAGCTGCACTTACTACACGTGTTAAAAGCTGGTATTTATTATTATTATTTTTGCCCTGCCTTCCATTACACTAAATGAAAACAATTAGGGGCAGAGAGAGAGAGAGAGAGAGAGAGAGAGAGAGAGAGAGAGAGAGAGAGAGAGAGAGAATAATCGAGGTAGGAATGGAGAGAAACTGGAAAATATAGAGAATAAGAGAAAATGATATGAAAATAAGAGAGAGAGAGAGAGAGAGAGAGAGAGAGAGAGAGAGAGAGAGAGAGAGAGAGAGAGAGAGAGAGAGAGAGAGAGAGAGAGGATAATTGAGGTAGGAATAAAGAAAAACTGGAAAATATAGAAAATAAGAGAAATAAATGATAGAGAGAAAGGAAAATGAGAGAGAGAGAGAGAGAGAGAGAGAGAGAGAGAGAGAGAGAGAGAGAGAGAGAGAGAGAGAGAGAGAGAGAGAGAGAGAGAGAGAGAGAGAGAGAGAGAGAGGCGTGGGTATGTAGGGAAAACAAACTGCATAGTAACGATGAAAAATGGAGGGAGGGAAGAGGAGGAGGAGGAGAAACGTGGAAACAGGGAAGAGTAGGCAGCAGAGGGGGTTTGGGCTTCCGACGAGTCTGACTGGTGTAGTGATTGCCTCTTGTTGTCTTGTTTGTTCTCTCTGTTGTCTTGTTTGTCCTG
Organism: Eriocheir sinensis; assembly: GCF_024679095.1. Classification (NCBI taxonomy): domain Eukaryota; kingdom Metazoa; phylum Arthropoda; class Malacostraca; order Decapoda; family Varunidae; genus Eriocheir; species Eriocheir sinensis. The sequence continues at coordinate 7,780,943 of NC_066567.1, read as the reverse complement.
TTTGTTGTCTTGTTTGTCTTGTTTGTTGTCCTGTTTATTTTCCTGTTGTTTTGTTTGTCCTGTTTGTCCTGTTTATTTTTGTTTGTTGTCTTGTTTGTTGTCCTGTTTGTCCTGTTTATTTTTCTGTTTGTTGTCTTGTTTGTCTTTTTTGTTGTCCTGTTTGTCCTGTTTGTCGTGTTTATTGTCCTGTTTGTTGTTTAGTTTGTTTGTTTGTTATCCTGTTATTCCTGATTGTCTAGTTTGTTGTCTTGTTTGTCCTCTCTGTTGTCTTGTTTGTCCTCTCTGTTGTCTTGTTTGTCCTCTCTTATCTAGTTTGTCGTATGGAAGAGGTGCACACTGTTGTCTTTTCCTGATTTATAATAATGACTAGTTTGATCTCTGAATAAGCTGATGATCGTGTTTATTTTGGCTACTTAGACAGAAACTTTATTTTTCCAATGACATAATGGTTCAATAAAAAAAATCCCTCAAATGTCTGTGATTGTGAGGTTGTTATTCCTAGTTGGTGGCTCTTTTTGTAGCCTGGAAGAGGAGGAGGAGGAGGACAATCGTTTTTATTTTGGCTGCATCGACAGGAACTTTATTTTTTTATGATGGACGACGATCCAGGGAAAAAAAAAATCCCCCAAATATCTGTGATTGTGAGGTGGTAATTCCTAGTTGATGGCTCTTTTTGTAGCCTGAAGCACGAGGAGGAGGAGGAGGAGGAAGAGGAGGAGGAGTCTTGTAAGGGCAGGTAACACAAAGGCCATGTATTATCTTTCAAAGGGACCACCTGCCTTAGTGATTTAATCTGTTTCTCAGGCCCTGTAGTGACCGGCAGACAGAGGGGGAGGAGGAGGAGGAAGAGGAGGAGGAGGAAGAGAGGGGGAGGAGGAGAAGGAGGAAGATGATGATGAGGAGGAGAGGAGGAGGGGGAGGAGGAGAAGGAGGAAGATGATGATGATGATGATGAGGAGGAGGAGGACGAGGCCTGTGAAAGTGCAGCGGAGGGATGAGAGAATTTAAAGAGAAGAATCCATTGCAGTGAGAGAGAGAGAGAGAGAGAGAGAGAGAGAGAGAGAGAGAGAGAGAGAGAGAGAGAGAGAGAGAGAGAGAGAGATTATTTAATGCTACCGGGGTATACTTTGTGAATTTATTGTTATGAAAGAAAAATATAGTAGTAATAAAAATAATAACAATGGTAATATAACAAGTAACCCAGAATAAAAGTACATGAAAAATATAAATTACACAAACATGTACACACACACACACACACACACACACACACACACACACACACACACACACACACACACACACACACACACACACACACACAAGACCAGGTTTTCCCACACTTAAGCTGCGGAAATTCCTGTCGTTTGAATCACCTTCTGAGCATATAAAAGCACACACACACGCGCTCAACACCACAACAATCTTCTAACCCTCAAGACACACACGCACACACGCTCACACAAGATTACCACAGCCGTTATACACAGACACTAATCGTAAACACATCTTGAATACCTCTGCTGCAGTGTCAAAGGCAGTACTCGAGGTTACTTAAGTTAGATTCACTCCCGTTTGGTGTTTGTTTATCAAGGAACGATGGTGTCTCTCGGCAAGGTGATGGGGTGGTGTGTGGCCCTGGTGATGGTGGTGGTGATGGTGATGGTGACGCCGAGTGAAGGATTCTATGGACAAGGTTAGTATTGTGTCGTAGTTGTTGTATTGTTGTATCTGTTGTATGATTGCATTTGTTTTTATTTGTGTTGTATTTTTCGTAGGGGTTTCATTTTTGACATTTCCTCCAATAACCAAAACAGTGAATACTCAAACCACTTCTAAGCTTGTCCAATATATACTATCATTAATTTTATCTGCCACTGTCAATAGTTTTCTGCTTCTCTTGGACACCTTGCCATCTTTTCTATTGTTTGTTTTTAATTTTTTCACTTCTATTTTTTGTTTTTTTCCCATTTTTTTGTGGACAGTTTTTGCTTATTTTACCATCCAATCTACTTTTTTCGCAGCTACCTCGTTTCATGGCCACACCTTGCTATCTTTTCTAGTTTTTGTTTTAGTTTTTATTAGTTTTTCTACTGGTTTTTGTTTTTTCTAGTTTCTGTCGACATTTTTTTTTGCATATTTTATAACCCAATCTAGACTATTCCTCACGCATTCGCCCTCGTTTCCTGGCCACACCTTGATGTCTTTTTCAGTTTATTTTAGCTTTTGTTCTATTTTCTTTTCATTAATCTCTTGTTGACACTTTTTGCGTATTTTACCATCCAATCAAGATTTTTCTCACACATTCTCCCCCTCGTTTCATGGCCACACCTCTGTCTTTTTAAGTTTCTGATCTATCTTTTGTTCTATTTTCTGTTCATTATTGTTTTCTATCTCTTTTTGACACTTTTTTTTTCATATTTTACCATCCAACCAAGACTTTTCCTCACGTATTCACCTCCTCCTCCCTCGTTACATGGCCACACCTTGATGTCTTTTTTAAGTTTGTTCTATCTGTTGTTCTATTTCCTGTTCATTGTTGGTGTCTATCTCATGTTGACACTTTTTTGCATATTTTACCATCCAATCAAGACTTGTCCTCATGATTCACCTCCTCCTCCTCCTCCTCTCGTTTCATGGCCACACCTTTTCTCACCTGCCCTCGCCTCCCTTCCGCAGGTAACATCATGAGGCGCCTGTACCCCAACGGCCCCAGCGAGTACTGGAACATGAGGACAAAGAAACATGGGGGATACGAGTATTATTCTCCCAGAGGCCAAGCTCCGGGTGTATACCTTCCCTGATCTCCGGCGACCATCCTTACTAGTAGGTCAGTGCTGGTTTTTTTCGAAGTACATGATAAGGATAGTTTCTGATAGTTTGATAGTTGAGGATAGTTACTGATAGTTTAATAAGGATAGTTTCTGAAAGTTTGATAGTTACTGATAGTTTAATAAGGATAGTTTCTGAAAGTTTGATAGTTACTGATAGTTTGATAAGGATAGTTTCTGATTGTTTGATAGAGTTTGATAGTTAAGGATAGTTTCTGATAGTTTGATAGTTACTGATAGTTAATAGTTAAGGATGTTTAATGACAGTTTGATAGTTATGGATAGGCACCAGTTGTTTGACAGTTTAGGATAGTTTTATAGTTATGTCAGTGTACGTGTTTAGTATTCTTTTTTATGCTGTTTTTGTATCGTAAATGGATCATGTGGTAAGGTGTGCAAAAGTGTGTAAGTGTATAACAAACTAATTCACTTATTATTTTTTTTCAGAAGGAATTAAATGAAGGAGTTGATGGACTCAAGACACCTGTTACTGTCTTCACACCCTCCACACACCTATCCACTCTTCAAGGCAGCCCCTCCTGATGCTCTACACACCTGCAGCACACCCTCTCATCCTACACACACCTTCCACACCTGTATACTCAGCCTTCACCTCCACTCAGCTCTCCAGTCACGGTCAGCCCCCAGTGTTAACTCATCCTCGTTACGCACCTGTAGACTCGCCTGTAATTAGAGCACCTGTTAACTTGCACCTGTACTCTATACCTGAGGAAATGTATACCTGCAAACCAATGACATGAAGACCTTTTGTTTACCTGTGGATCGTGAGTACTGCAAACACCTGTATAACTTACCTGGGTGGACTTACTAATAAAACTGTAGAGCATGGTACCTGTAGTTTAGTATTTTGGACCTTAATTAACCTACCTTAGTTTACCTATAGCAGCCTAATTGTAGCATTTTGTAGCATTTATGAGTTGAGGTGAAAATGATCCAAGAACAAAAAAATACCATACATAGAAAGTTGAATTATTGTTATTGTTTCTATTGTTTTTCTGCTATTATCGTTTTTGGTATTACTTGTTCGACTTCTATTACTACTACTACTACTACTACTACTACTACTACTACTACTACTACTACTACTACTCTTACTACTACTATTTCTATTTTTATTATTGCCCTCAGCACTTGTTATTGTTGTTGGTGTTGTTGCTGAATCTGAAAATTGGTTTAGTCTTTGTTTTTGTTCGCTGACTTTGTGATGGAGAGTGGAAGGGAAAAATGGAGGGATTGAGGGAGAGAGGGAGGAAGGGATTAAAAGAGACAGGAAGGGAGGGAATCAGAGCGAGAGGGAGGCAGGGAGGCAGATAAAGGGATGGAGGGATGAAGAGGTAATCGGAGGGAGGGAGAGAGGGAGGGAAAAGTCAGGAAGGGAGAGATTAAGTAAGATTGGAGAGAGGTAGAAATATGAAATAAACTTGTATATGGAGGGAAGGGAGATAACGAGGGATGGAGGGAGAAAATATATGAGATGAGGGAGAGGAAAAATGAAAGTAAGAAAGTCAGGTAGAGAACAAGAAAGATGGAGAAAGGAACGAATATGGAATAAACTTGTACATGGAGGAAAGGGAGAGAAAGATAGATTGAAGGAGAAAATTATTAAGATGAGAGAGAGGAAGAAGGTAGGGAGAATATCAGAGAGATAAGTAAGATGAAAAAAAAAGGTAGAAATATTGAATCAGCTTGTACATGGAAGAAAGGGAGAGAATAAGGATCGAAGGGAGAAAATCATATAAGAAGATGAGGGAGAGAAACTATGATGTGAGGGAGATAGGGAATAAAAAGGCAAGGAAGGAGGGAGAAAAGAAAGGATTGAAGAAAGGTAAATTGGGAGAGAGGGAGAGAACAGAGGAGGGAAGGGAGGGTAAGGAGGAGTGAAGGGAGGAATAATACGACATTCTCCCTCCAGTACATGCGTTTTCCTCCCTTCCTGCACATGTCTGTAGAATTATGCACTCCCTTCCTCCCTCCCTCCCTCCCTACCTCCCTCTCTTGCTTACAGTCTTCCCTCCTCCTTGTCCTTTCTCGCCTTCTTCCTTTCTTTTTCTCTCCTTTCGTTATCTCCCTTTCTCTCCCTCCCTTACAAACTCCCTTCCATCCTTTCCATCTCTACCTTTTCTTTTTACTTCCCTCCCTCCCATTTTTTCTCCCTTACTGCCTATTTCTCTCCCTCTCCCATTCTCGTTATCTCCCTTTGTTCCTCACGATCCCTTTCTCTCCCTTACAAACTCCCCTCTTCCTTCCTTTCCCTCTCTGCCTTTTCTATTTACCTCCCTTCCTCCCATTCTTTCTTCCTTCTTCCCAATTTATCTCCCTCTCCCTTTCTCGTTATCTCCCTTTGTTCCTCCCTCTCCCTTTCTCGTTATCTCCCATTGTTCCTCCCGATTCCTTTCTCCTTCCCTTACAAACTCCTCCTTTCCATTTCTACCCTTTCTTTTTTTACCTCCCTCCCTCTCTTCCTCCCATCCTATCTCCCTTCTTCCCTATTTCTCTCCCTTCCTCTTTCTCCCGTCCTCTCTTACATTGGCTTTCCTGATTCCTCCCTTTTTCATTTTTCCCATTCTCCTTTACTTCCTCATTTCTTACTTCCCTTTTTCTCTATTTCTACTCTTAATGTTGGAACCTTCTCTATTTTTCCTCTCCATTTTCTTCATCTCTTTTACTTCTTTCTTCTCTCCTTTCTAACTTTTTTTTTGCCTCCCATACACTGTTTTTTCTCCTCCTCTCTCTCCCTCTCTTTCTCCTCTTCCCTCCCCTCATCCTCTCTCTCCTCCCTACATATCTCAGTTTATCTCTCCATCCTTTTTTCTGCCTTTCCACCTCTCACCCCCCTCTCGTTTTTAATCTCTCTCTCTCTCTCTCTCTCTCTCTCTCTCTCTCTCTCTCTCTCTCTCTCTCTCTCTCATTAACCCTACTCGAGGTAAGAAGCGAAAGGTGACTTGGGTTGACCTCTCGTAAGCTCTCCTCTTGAACACTTGCAAGATGGATAACCCGGCCGGCAAAAGGGAGAGAGGAGGGGGGATGATGGGGGTGCGGAGGACGATGTGGTGGAATATTAGGACGAAGGGAAAATGGGAGGAAGGAAAGGGGGCGGTTGTGTGTGTGGGCGTGAGGGAAAGGAAGCAGAGAAGGAAAGACCGCTGTGTTAGGAATAAAGGGGGAGAGAAAAGAAAGGGAGAATGGGAGGAAGGAAAGGGAATGGTGGTGTCTGGGAGTTAGGGAAGGGAACAAAGGGAGAAAAAGAAGTCGATTGTGTGGGGAGGAAAGGGAAAGATAAGAAAGAAAGAGAGGAAGAAAGGAGGAAGGAAAGAGGGAAATAAAGGAGGAGGATTGTGTGGAAGTGAGGGAAAGGAACAAAGGGAGGTAAAGAAGACGGTTGTGTGGGGAGGAAAGGGAAAGATAAGGAATAAAGGGAGAAAGAGAAGAAGAAAAGAGGGAAATTAAGGAGGAGGATTGTGTGGGAGTGAAAAGAAGGGAACAAAGGGAGGAAAAGAAGACGATTGTGTGTTGGGAAGAAAGGGAGAAAGAGAAAAAACAAAAGGAGAGAAAGGACAGGTGTTTGGAGAAAGGAAAGGACAGATGTGTGTTGTTAAAGGAAGGGAAGGGAGAGGAAGGGCAGGTGTTTAAAGGGAGGAAAGGACAGATGTGTGTTGTTCAAGGAAGGGAAGGGAGAGGAAGGGGAGGTGTTTAAAGAGAGGAAAGGACAGATGTGTGTTGTTCAAGGAAGGGAAGGGAGAGGAAGGGCAGGTGTTTAAAGGGAGGAAAGGACAGATGTTTGTTGTTCAAGGAAAGGAAGGAAGGGAAGGACAGTTGTGTAGGCGTGTTTGGAAGGAGGGAAGGGGCAGGTGTGTGTTGGTAGAAAGGAAAGAACAGGTGTGGCTGGAGGTGGCGTGGTTCACCGTCCAAATAATTTATTCATGAGAGGTAATGTGAGACTGACCTTTGTGTGTGTGTGTGTGTGTGTGTGTGTGTGTGTGACCGTTGCCCTTTGACGATGCTACGGATTAGACTAAAATGATAATGATACCAATAATAATAATAATAATAATAGTAATACAACAACAACAGCAGCAACGGTAATGCCTTTCACTTTTGAGAATGCGAGATGAATATGCAAGTACCCGCGCGCGTGTGTGTGTGTGTGTGTGTGTGTGTGTGTGTGTGTGTGTGTGTGTATGTGTTCCTGTGAGGTAGAAATCGAAAGAAAAAATATCAGACAAACCGTAAAAATAATATTAGCATCACAAATTCTATAAGCTGTATTATTATTATTTTTGTTATTATTATTATTATTATTATTATTATTATTATTATTATCATCATCATCATCATCATCATCATCATCATCATCATCATCAACTATTTCTTCTCTTTATTCTTCATCTTGTTTCTCCTCCTCCTCTGGTGGGTGACAGCATTGTTAGAGAACAACTGACTGAGTTCTGTGGACGAAGTATCAAGAACAGAAGACGCTACTGTATTCCTGGTGCAAAACTACAAAATATAGAAGAAGCGGTAGACCTCGTCTCAGACCGCACGGAGCAGGACACACTCTTTGTTTTGCACGCTGGCACGAACAACGTTCAAACAATGTCCACGGAGGAAATTATAGCTGACTACCGACGAGTAATCCGCCGCTTCAAGGAAAAGTCAGGCCACATCATTGTCTCCGGGATTCTTCCGAGAATCAACGCCTTCACAGGCTTCCACAGAAAGGCGTCGAACATCAACAACAGATTGAAGCACCTCTGCCAGGACGAGGAAGTTTCGTTCGCAAGTCAGTGGGATCATTTCTATGATATCCCCGACCTTTTCCGTCCTGACGGTCTTCACCTCAATGCGATTGGCTCAGCACGGCTTGGTAGGTTGCTGAACGAGGAGCTACTTTTGTACTAAAAAACCCGAGCGCGGAGGGGCACCAAAGTATCGTAAACAACCAACCAGTAGGGACCGCTCATTACACACCAAGGCCCCCAACAGTGAACACAAGCAGACACCAGACTACTGTGCCGCGAAGCGTTGAAGTCAAGAAGGACATTTCTGTCTTATACACCAACGTGCGGAGCTTAATACCCAAACGGGATGAGTTACTTGCCTATATGTTGACGTAGAAAGTCCGGACGTGATTGCCATCACCGAAACGTGGGCCACCTCTGACCACCTAATGACCGAATTCTCAATTCCGGGATACGAGAGCTTCTACAAAAACAGACTTCATAAGAAAGGAGGAGGTGTTATCTGTTACGTCAAGAACAAATACCCTGCCGTGGAAATAACCAAAGAAGACTCAGAGAAATTCAACATATATATGTATATGTTGAACTGAAGACTAGCAAGCACAACAAAATAACGATTGGAACCGTTTACAGACCTCCAAAGCAACAAGCAGCGGACGACGAAGCGCTGTACGAGGAAATTCACACCATAACACAAAACAAACAGTCAGTCATTATCGGGGACTTTAACTGTTCCAACATTGACTGGATCACGATGATTGGAGATCGGGAGGGTAACAGACTGCTCGAAATGTTAGAGGACGATTTTCTTACTCAGATTGTTACCCAACCGACGAGGGAAAATAACTTATTAGACCTAGTACTCGTGAGTGATTCAGATCTCACACGTGAATGTCAAGTCGGCGAAATACTGGATGGTTGCGACCATCACCTAATTCGCCTAAAAATCAGAACAGACCATGAACTCACCGAAAACATGTCCAAGATTCCAGACTACAAAAAAGCCAATTTTAACTTCGCTCGTGAGCTGCTAACCCAGACAACTTGGGAACCCATGAACCTCACTCCGGTGGACGGCGCGTGGAACGGCTTTAAGAACAAACTCCTGGAGGTAGAGAGAACGACTGTTCCCATGAAGACAAGGAGAACAAATAATGCCACAAGCACACCATGGATGACTACCCAAGTTCGACGGGCGATTAATTTGAAGAAGAGAAAATACAACTTGCTAAAGGAAAACAGCACTGACGAGGCACGCGAACAGTACCATCAAAGCCTCAGAGCTTGCAGAACACTCATTCGCCAGAGTAAACGCGACTATGAAAAGCAAATTGGACGCGAAGCCAAGTCCAACCCGAAAAAGTTCTTCACGTACATAAGAACCAAAAAGAAGACAAAAAGCAATATCGGTCCCCTAAAAGATGAAAGTGACGTACTAACACAGGACAGTAGACAAATGGTCGAAATCCTAAACAGGAACTTCGCGTCTGTGTTCACGGTCGAGAATACCCAGTCCGTACCCGAGAGCCCTTCCCCACCGATGGGAATCACTCCCCAAGAAATTGGTTCAATCGACGAACGGGATGTGAAAAAGTACCTAGACAAACTCGAGACAAACAAGTCTACCGGACCCGACGACTTGTCACCCAGGCTGCTCAAGGAACTCAAGCAGCAAATCCTCAAGCCACTCACCGCCATCTACAATCTGTCACTGCAACAAAACAAAGTCCCGAAAGACTGGAAACAAGCGAACGTAACACGGATGTTCAAAAAGAGAGACAAAAGTGTGGCCCTAAACTACAGACCAATCAGGTTGACCTCAGTGGCGGGAAAAATCCTCGAGAAGATCATCAGAGACAAACTCGTTAGGTTCCTTGAAGACAACATCATTTCCGATGCTCAGCACGGTTTCAGGAACAAGCGCTCATGCTTAACCAATTTATTGGCCTTCTTCCAAGGTATCTATGAAAACTGGGATAATCATATCCCCAGTGATGTTATATATCTTGACTTTCAGAAAGCCTTTGACAAAGTGCCACATGAAAGACTCCTCAAGAAACTTAAGTCGGCGGGATTAGGCGACGATCTGACAGCGTGGATCAAAGACTGGCTCACTGAAAGAAAACAACGAGTTGTACTCAACGGACAGGCCTCCGAGTGGCTCCTGGTCACAAGTGGAGTGCCACAGGGGTCAGTGCTGGGACCCATACTTTTCATCATATATATCAACGACCTAGAACTAGGATTAAAATCCAATCTTTCAAAATTTGCCAACGACACAAAGGTGGGTGGGAAGGCCCTCACGACGGCAGACTGCGAAATTATCCAGAGAGACCTGGACCAGATCACTTGTTGGTCAGAAAAATGGCAGATGTCCTTCAACACTACCAAATGTAAAGTAATGCATATCGGATCCAGAAACAGCAACCACATATACCACATGGGTGGCGAACCACTACATGTTGTGCAAGAGGAAAGAGACCTCGGGGTCACCATCAGCAGTGACTTGAAACAAACAAAACACTGCAAGTCCGCCTGTAAGAAAGCCAATACAATGCTTGGGTTCATATCGAGGAACTTCGAATACAAGACGCCGGGAGTTATGTTATCCTTGTATAATTCGCTGGTAAGGCCCCACCTGGAATACGCCGTGCAATTCTGGTCTCCTAATTACAGGAAAGACATTGAATTACTTGAGAGAGTACAGCGCCGCGCCACGAAGATGATACCATCACTGAGGACGAAACCCTATGAAGAACGACTCGAGCGACTCAACCTCTTCACGTTGGAAAAGAGACGACTGCGGGGAGACATGATACAAGTCTTTAAGTACCTGAACAAGCTCAGCAACGTTGATCACTCCAAACTCTTCACGCTACAAACTAACCTGAGAACAAGAAACAACGGAAAAACAATTCAAGCAAAGCGATGCAATACCGACATCGGCAGGAGTTATTTCTGGAATAGAGTTGTTCGCCACTGGAACAGCCTTCCTGCAGAAGTGGTTAGCGCAGAGACCATCAACTCCTTCAAGAAACGCATTGATCGCCACTTTGCTGCAACGGGAGTGAACTGAACGTTCCCAAGAGTAGGTACACAAGTGCTTTAATCCTTCCCTGCAAGCCACTCCTGTGGCAAACGGATTGATTAAATCACTGAACGCAGGCAGCCTAGTAATGAGCCAACAGGCTTTCTGCTGCCTGCTAGACCATGTTTCCATGTTTTCCTCCTCTTCTGTGATTGTCTTCCCTGTGATTGGATGACTTACTTGAGAGGGTCGAGAGGAGATGGACTGAAGAGAGGAAGGGGGGAGGGGTGGAAGGCCAGAGGAAGGAAAGGGGGAAGAGGAAAAGGGAGGGGGAGCAAATAGGGAGATAAAGGGGGAGAAGGAGTAAAGTTAAAGGAGGAGGAGGAAGAGGAGGAGAAGGAAGGGGAGGAAGAGGAGGTTGAGGAAAGGGAAAGTGATTTAAATAAGTATAAGGGGGAGGGGTTTACAGGGGGAGAGAGAGAGAGAGAGAGAGAGAGAGAGAGAGAGAGAGAGAGAGAGAGAGAGAGAGAGAGAGAGAGAGAGAGAGAGGCTATGATAAGAACCATTTCCATTTTCTTTAATAGGCGGTGACCTCGTTTTCTGTTGCTTTGTTTGGACGCGTACCGAGAGAGAGAGAGAGAGAGAGAGAGAGAGAGAGAGAGAGAGAGAGAGAGAGAGAGAGAGAGAGAGAGAGAGAGAGAGGTGCCCGGCCTTTGAGAGAAGTGTCGATATGGAAAATGTGCAGGAAATGTCATCCACAGAAAACGGGAAGTGAGGTAGATGGCATTTTTCGATATTCTCGTGAAGATAGAAAATGGGAAGATAAATGAAGGAGAGAAAATGGGAAAGTAAAAATGGGGAGATAAATGAAGGAAAGAAAATGGGAAGATAATGAAGGAAAGAAAATGGGAAGTGAAAATGGGAAGATAAGTCAGGAAAGAAAATGGGAAAGTGAAAATGGGAAGATAAACGAAGGAAAGAAAATGGGGAATTAAAGATGGGGAACAATAAGGGAAGAAATAGGGAAATGAAGAAAAGCGACCTAGAAATGGGCAAAATAGGTCTTGACAAAAAGAAGAAATAAATAAAGATAAATGAAAGGAAGAAAACATATAGGAAGATACGGAGGAAGAAAATATTATGGTCATGAATACATCTTTTTAAGAAAGAAAGAAAGGAAGAAAAATATAAGGGAAGACACACAGGAAGATAATATTAGGGTTATGAATATATTTTTGAAGGAAATTTCGAAAAGGTACCAAAAATGAGAAGGGGAGAAAATAACGAATAAAGAAATAAGGGAAAGAAATAAGAAAGAGGAGTGAGGAAAATAAGGTAATGAATCTATGAGGGAAGAAAAATTCGATGAGAGGATTCGAAAAAGAGAGGAGGAAGGAGGAAAATTAAGTAATGAATCTATGAGGGAAGGAAAATTCGAGGAGATACGATAAAGAGAGGAGGGAAGAGGAAAATCAAGTAATGAATCTTTGAGGGAAGGAAAATTCGAAGAGAGGATACGAAAAAGAGAGGAGGGAAGAAATGAAGGAAATAAATAGAAGGGAAATGAGAACGGAGGAGATGAAGGAAAGAAATAGAAGGGAAGGAAAATAATATGAAGGGATAATACAAAAGGAGATAAAGGAAAGAGATATAAGGGAAGGAAAATAATATGAAGGGATAATGTAAAGGAAAACAACAGAGGAAGAAAGAAAAAAAGTGAAGCCACGAAGATGAGAGCTCAAGAATCATGTTATCCGATAGTGATAAATAAATAAAAAAGAAAGAAAGAAAGAAAGACAAAAAAAAGAGAGTTAAGTTTATTTCCAAGTTGACAAGGAAATGTGAGAGAGAGAAAATAGTTGAATGTATTTTTTTGGCGTGTTGGGAACTGTGTGTGTGTGTGTGTGTGTGTGTGTGTGTGTGTGTGTGAATAATAGCAGCTGCGTAAAAATGAGTATAAATCGGACATCTAATTTCCCCTCCTTTTACCTCTCTTCCTCCTCCTCCTCCTCCTCTTCCTCTTCCTCTTCCTCCTCCTCTTTCTCGTCTTCTCATTTCTCGTATTTGTCATTTTTCCTCCTTTTCTTTTATTCATTTCACCTTCTGCCTCGTGCTTCACCCTCTTCTATTATCTTTACCTCCTCCTCCTCCTCCTCCTCCTCCTCCTCCTCCTCCTCACTTCATTCTCCATTTTCTTTTTTATCACACCACTTGGCCTTCATCTCCTCCTCCTCCTCCTCCTCCTCCTCCTCCATCTGACCCACACCTCCTCTTCATCATTTTCCTTCCCCTCTTCTTTGCCTCACCGTTTCTCCTCCTCCTCCTCCTCCTCCTCCTCCTCCACCTTCTCCTGGTCGTGTCAATATCTGGTGTGTCTACGTATGTTGGTGACGTCACTCCCGCTTCATTTCCCCTTCACTGTACGGAGCGGATATCAACACTTCCTTGCTCTCTCTCTAATCTCAAGTATTCTAAAGATTTTTATTGTTATTGTTGTTAAGCTTAATTTCCACGAAGCTTAATCATCCTCTCTTAATTAACGTTGTAATGAAGCTTTATACGCCCTGGCTTAAGAATAATGACGATGTAATATAGAAAAATGTAATGTGTGAAAATTATAATAGTTATGTAATATAAAAAAATACTCTTACTAATAATAACACTAATGATTTGTTGATGATAACTGAAGTGATATAAATAGATACTAATTATTACAACTCCGGTGATGGGATTTTTTTTTTACATCAAAGGACACGGCTCAAGGCAACAAAAAGAGTAAAAAAAAGCCCGCTGCTCGCCGCCCCATAATAGATAACAATAAAGAGTAGTAAGAAGAGAAT